>NW_026871983.1:230000-250000 GCF_033458585.1 Syngnathus typhle
ACCGCCACAAGGCGACCGCCACTGGCCCCCAAGCGCCAGCCCCGACCGCCACCCCCCCGACCGCCACAAGGCGACCGCCACAAGGCGACCGCCACAAGGCGACCGCCACAAGGCGACCGCCACTGGCCCCAAGCGCCAGCCCCGACCGCCACCCCCCGACCGCCACAAGGCGACCGCCACAAGGCGACCGCCACACAAGGCGACCGCCACCGGCCCCAAGCGCCAGCCCCGACCGCCACCCCCCGACCGCCACAAGGCGACCGCCACAAGGCGACCGCCACAAGGCGACCGCCACAAGGCGACCGCCACAAGGCGACCGCCACTGGCCCCAAGCGCCAGCCCCGACCGCCACCCCCCGACCGCCACAAGGCGACCGCCACAAGGCGACCGCCACAAGGCGACCGCCACAAGGCGACCGCCACTGGCCCCAAGCGCCAGCCCCGACCGCCACCCCCCGACCGCCACAAGGCGACCGCCACAAGGCGACCGCCACCGGCCCCAAGCGCCAGCCCCGACCGCCACCCCCCGACCGCCACAAGGCGACCGCCACAAGGCGACCGCCACAAGGCGACCGCCACAAGGCGACCGCCACAAGGCGACCGCCACTGGCCCCAAGCGCCAGCCCCGACCGCCACCCCCCGACCGCCACAAGGCGACCGCCACAAGGCGACCGCCACCGGCCCCAAGCGCCAGCCCCGACCGCCACCCCCCGACCGCCACAAGGCGACCGCCACAAGGCGTTAGTGGCCGCGCCCGGTACTTTACTGGACCCTATTTGGCCCGCGGACCGGCCGGCGTCGCTTCCTTGAATGCTTAGCCGCCTTTCGAGCTGCCATGCCGGGCTTGAGTTAGTGGTTTGCGCCCGGTACTTTACTGGACCCTATTTGGCCCGCGGACCGGCCGGCGTCGCTTCCTTGAATGCTTAGCCGCCTTTCGAGCTGCCATGCCGGGCTTGAGTTAGTGGTTTGCGCCCGGTACTCTACGTTAAAAGTCAGGCGGAACGGCTCTGAAGCTCCAGACGGTGCTTCCTTGAATGCTTAGCCGCCTTTCGAGCTGCCATGCCGGGCTTGAGTTAGTGGTTTGCGCCCGGTACTCTACGTTAAAAGTCAGGCGGAACGGCTCTGAAGCTCCAGACGGTGCTTCCTTGAATGCTTAGCCGCCTTTCGAGCTGCCATGCCGGGCTTGAGTTAGTGGTTTGCGCCCGGTACTCTACGTTAAAAGTCAGGCGGAACGGCTCTGAAGCTCCAGACGGTGCTTCCTTGAATGCTTAGCCGCCTTTCGAGCTGCCATGCCGGGCTTGAGTTAGTGGTTTGCGCCCGGTACTCTACGTTAAAAGTCAGGCGGAACGGCTCTGAAGCTCCAGACGGTGCTTCCTTGAATGCTTAGCCGCCTTTCGAGCTGCCATGCCGGGCTTGAGTTAGTGGTTTGCGCCCGGTACTCTACGTTAAAAGTCAGGCGGAACGGCTCTGAAGCTCCAGACGGTGCTTCCTTGAATGCTTAGCCGCCTTTCGAGCTGCCATGCCGGGCTTGAGTTAGTGGTTTGCGCCCGGTACTCTACGTTAAAAGTCAGGCGGAACGGCTCTGAAGCTCCAGACGGTGCTTCCTTGAATGCTTAGCCGCCTTTCGAGCTGCCATGCCGGGCTTGAGTTAGTGGTTTGCGCCCGGTACTCTACGTTAAAAGTCAGGCGGAACGGCTCTGAAGCTCCAGACGGTGCTTCCTTGAATGCTTAGCCGCCTTTCGAGCTGCCATGCCGGGCTTGAGTTAGTGGTTTGCGCCCGGTACTCTACGTTAAAAGTCAGGCGGAACGGCTCTGAAGCTCCAGACGGTGCTTCCTTGAATGCTTAGCCGCCTTTCGAGCTGCCATGCCGGGCTTGAGTTAGTGGTTTGCGCCCGGTACTCTACGTTAAAAGTCAGGCGGAACGGCTCTGAAGCTCCAGACGGTGCTTCCTTGAATGCTTAGCCGCCTTTCGAGCTGCCATGCCGGGCTTGAGTTAGTGGTTTGCGCCCGGTACTCTACGTTAAAAGTCAGGCGGAACGGCTCTGAAGCTCCAGACGGTGCTTCCTTGAATGCTTAGCCGCCTTTCGAGCTGCCATGCCGGGCTTGAGTTAGTGGTTTGCGCCCGGTACTCTACGTTAAAAGTCAGGCGGAACGGCTCTGAAGCTCCAGACGGTGCTTCCTTGAATGCTTAGCCGCCTTTCGAGCTGCCATGCCGGGCTTGAGTTAGTGGTTTGCGCCCGGTACTCTACGTTAAAAGTCAGGCGGAACGGCTCTGAAGCTCCAGACGGTGCTTCCTTGAATGCTTAGCCGCCTTTCGAGCTGCCATGCCGGGCTTGAGTTAGTGGTTTGCGCCCGGTACTCTACGTTAAAAGTCAGGCGGAACGGCTCTGAAGCTCCAGACGGTGCTTCCTTGAATGCTTAGCCGCCTTTCGAGCTGCCATGCCGGGCTTGAGTTAGTGGTTTGCGCCCGGTACTCTACGTTAAAAGTCAGGCGGAACGGCTCTGAAGCTCCAGACGGTGCTTCCTTGAATGCTTAGCCGCCTTTCGAGCTGCCATGCCGGGCTTGAGTTAGTGGTTTGCGCCCGGTACTCTACGTTAAAAGTCAGGCGGAACGGCTCTGAAGCTCCAGACGGTGCTTCCTTGAATGCTTAGCCGCCTTTCGAGCTGCCATGCCGGGCTTGAGTTAGTGGTTTGCGCCCGGTACTCTACGTTAAAAGTCAGGCGGAACGGCTCTGAAGCTCCAGACGGTGCTTCCTTGAATGCTTAGCCGCCTTTCGAGCTGCCATGCCGGGCTTGAGTTAGTGGTTTGCGCCCGGTACTCTACGTTAAAAGTCAGGCGGAACGGCTCTGAAGCTCCAGACGGTGCTTCCTTGAATGCTTAGCCGCCTTTCGAGCTGCCATGCCGGGCTTGAGTTAGTGGTTTGCGCCCGGTACTCTACGTTAAAAGTCAGGCGGAACGGCTCTGAAGCTCCAGACGGTGCTTCCTTGAATGCTTAGCCGCCTTTCGAGCTGCCATGCCGGGCTTGAGTTAGTGGTTTGCGCCCGGTACTCTACGTTAAAAGTCAGGCGGAACGGCTCTGAAGCTCCAGACGGTGCTTCCTTGAATGCTTAGCCGCCTTTCGAGCTGCCATGCCGGGCTTGAGTTAGTGGTTTGCGCCCGGTACTCTACGTTAAAAGTCAGGCGGAACGGCTCTGAAGCTCCAGACGGTGCTTCCTTGAATGCTTAGCCGCCTTTCGAGCTGCCATGCCGGGCTTGAGTTAGTGGTTTGCGCCCGGTACTCTACGTTAAAAGTCAGGCGGAACGGCTCTGAAGCTCCAGACGGTGCTTCCTTGAATGCTTAGCCGCCTTTCGAGCTGCCATGCCGGGCTTGAGTTAGTGGTTTGCGCCCGGTACTCTACGTTAAAAGTCAGGCGGAACGGCTCTGAAGCTCCAGACGGTGCTTCCTTGAATGCTTAGCCGCCTTTCGAGCTGCCATGCCGGGCTTGAGTTAGTGGTTTGCGCCCGGTACTCTACGTTAAAAGTCAGGCGGAACGGCTCTGAAGCTCCAGACGGTGCTTCCTTGAATGCTTAGCCGCCTTTCGAGCTGCCATGCCGGGCTTGAGTTAGTGGTTTGCGCCCGGTACTCTACGTTAAAAGTCAGGCGGAACGGCTCTGAAGCTCCAGACGGTGCTTCCTTGAATGCTTAGCCGCCTTTCGAGCTGCCATGCCGGGCTTGAGTTAGTGGTTTGCGCCCGGTACTCTACGTTAAAAGTCAGGCGGAACGGCTCTGAAGCTCCAGACGGTGCTTCCTTGAATGCTTAGCCGCCTTTCGAGCTGCCATGCCGGGCTTGAGTTAGTGGTTTGCGCCCGGTACTCTACGTTAAAAGTCAGGCGGAACGGCTCTGAAGCTCCAGACGGTGCTTCCTTGAATGCTTAGCCGCCTTTCGAGCTCTCCTGCCCGGCGTGGGTTTCGCGTCCGCGCCCGGTACATTATGGAAGCCAAAAAAAAAAAAAATTCTAAGTGCGAGTGGGACCGGCCTGGGGGGCTTCCTTGAAAGCCCATCCGCCCTCCGAGCTCTCCCACCGGTCGTGGGTTGGCGTCCGCCACTGCTCAAAGCGAACTTCAAATTATCTGCTTAATAATGTGGAACACCATTCTTAAGTAGTTTTTCCTTAATTTGGGCTCAACTGGCCGGTAATGATCCCCGGTGTCTGAGATTGATCTCAGTGATCCAAAGAGCCCTGACACGTAATACCATCCATGAGTTTAATTGAAAAACAAAAAATGTAATCTTTATGACACATAAATACAATTTGCATAATAATTTGGAACACAGTGTAGACTTCCAGCGGACCGCGCGCGGCTCGGCTGACGGCGCAGCGCGATCTGGTACCGCTGCGCGGGACGAAACACGCCCCGTGCAGAGTTCCAGGCGGCCGGGAAGACATTTAAGCGCTGCCGCTGCAGCTGCGGCGGGGATTTGCCGTCCTCCGGTGGACACGACGAGTAAATACACCAGCAATCGCACTTACACCGTGTTCCAAATTATTATGCAAGTGACATTTATCTCAGATTTTCCTAAATAGTCGATGCAAAATGAGTCAGCATAATTTTCAAGTCATCAACCATTATTTTGATGAATTCTAATTTTATTGAACAAACCTCCGAATGATCACAGAATTTTTAAAAAATAAAAAACTTAAAATGCACTGTTCCACATTATTACGCACAACAGAGTTTTATAACATTTTATAGGTTTTTATGAACTGAAATGCCCATCTTAAGAATTTACAGCATTAGGAGGTCATATTTACTGAAATCAAAAGCTATTTCAAAGAAAAGACAAACAAGTTACATTTTAACATAGGACCCTTTATTTCAATAAAAAACAAAGTTACATTTTAACATAGGACCCTTTGTTCAACAGCAGCTTCACGATTCTTCCATCCACTGAACTTGTGAGTTTTTGTACAGTTTCTGGTTGAATTTCTTGGCAGGATCTAAGAATAGCCTGCCAGAGCTGCTCTTTGGAATTGAACTGCCTCCCACCTTCGTAGATTTTCTGCTTGACGATGCTCCACAAGTTTTCAATAGGATTGAGGTCAGGGGAGCATGGGGGCCACACCATCAGTTTCTCTCCCTTTATTCCCATAGATGCCAAAGACGTTGACGTATTTCTTGCAGCATGGGATGGTGCATTGTCATGCATGAAGATGATCTTTTGACGGAAAGCACGGTTCTTCCTGTTGTACCATGGACAGAAGTGTTGAGTCAGAAATTCCACGTAGTTAACAGACGTAATTTTGACGCCTTCAGGGACCCTAAAGGGGCCAAGCAGCTCTCTCCCCATGATTCCGGCCCAAAACATCACTCCGCCACCTCCCTGCTGACGCCGCAGCCTTGTTGGGCTATCGTGGCCGTCCACCAACCATCCACGACTCCATCCATCTGTAAAGTCAAGTCAAATCAAGTTTATTTGTATAGCCCTAAATCACAAGCAGTCTCAAAGGGCTTCACATAGACAGAAATTGACAATTATTCTCAAAGCATCCCCTGAGCTCTCAAAAGTGCAAGGAAAAACTTAAAAAACCCTACCTGGCCCATCCAAGGTTGCACGGCACTCGTCGGTGAACAGGACTGTCTGAAAATTTGTCTTCATGTAAGTCTGGGCCCACTGCAGCCGTTTCTGCTTGTTCGCGTTGTTCAGGGGTGGCCGAATGGAGGGTTTCCGCACAACTGCAAGCCTCTGGAGGATCCTGCACCTCGTCGTTCGTGGGACTTCACTGGCACCAGCAGCGTCGAATATTTGTTTGCTCGTCTTTAGTGGCATGCTTGCAGCCGCCCTCTTGATTCGATTTGTTTGTCTTGCAGAAACCTTCCTTGTCGTGCCTTTGTCTGCACGAACGCGCGTTTGCTCCGAATCAGCGACGAATTTCTTCAAAGTTCGATGGTCGCGCTTAAGCTTTCGTGCAATATCGAATGTCTGCATACCTTGTCCAAGGCATCGAACGATTTCACGCTTCTCGACAGCAGAGAGATCCTTTTTCCTCCCCATGGTTGAACGAAATGGCCGAACGCTTAAAAACGCGGAACTTAAATAGACTTGTTAATTACTACAATTGCGCTCACCTGGCAGACTACCATGGACTGTACCATGACTGAGGGTGATTTCAGTACTTGAAAAACAAAAAATGTAATCTTTATGACACTTAAATACATTTTGCATAATAATTTGGAACACGGGACCGTGTTCCAAATTATTATGCAAAGGATATTTATCTCAGATTTTCCTAAATAGCTTCCTTGAAATGTTACCCGGCTTTTGAGCTCTCCTGCCGGGCGTGGGTTTGCGTCAGCGCCCGGTAACATTATGGAAGCTAAAAGAAAGAAAAAAGAAACAAATCTAAGTGCGATTGCTGGTGTCTAAATACATTTTGCATAATAATTTGGAACACGGGACCGTGTTCCAAATTATTATGCAAGTGATATTTATCTCAGATTTTCCTAAATAGCTTTACTCGTCGTGCCGACCGGAGGGAGGCCACTCCCCGCCGCAGCTGAACAGTCATCCCGGCCTAGTGGAGGTCTGCGCAGGGGGGTCTTCCTTGAAATCTTAGCCGCCTTCCGAGCTCTCCTGCCGGGCGTGGGTTTGCGTCAGCGGCCGGTGTCATTTACTCGTCGTGCCGACCGGAGGGAGGCCACTCCCCGCCGCAGCTGAACAGTCATCCCGGCCTAGTGGAGGTCTGCGCAGGGGGGGTCTTCCTTGAAATGTTACCCGGCTTCCGAGCTCTCCTGCCGGGCGTGGGTTTGCGTCAGCGCCCGGTAACATTATGGAAGCTAAAAGAAAGAAAAAAGAAACAAATCTAAGAGCAAGTGCTGGTGTATTTACTCGTCGTGTCCACCGGAGGGAGGCAACTCCCCGCCGCAGCTGCAGAGGCAGCTTTGAAAAGTCATCCCGGCCTAGTGGAGGTCTGCGCAGGGGGGGTCTTCCTTGAAATGTTACCCGGCTTTTGAGCTCTCCTGTCCGGCGTGGGTTTGCGTCAGCGCCCGGTAACATTATGGAAGCTAAAAGAAAGAAAAAAGAAACAAATCTAAGTGCGATTGCTGGTGTCTAAATACATTTTGCATAATAATTTGGAACACGGGACCGTGTTCCAAATTATTATGCAAGTGATATTTATCTCAGATTTTCCTAAATAGCTTTACTCGTCGTGCCGACCGGAGGGAGGCCACTCCCCGCCGCAGCTGAACAGTCATCCCGGCCTAGTGGAGGTCTGCGCAGGGGGGTCTTCCTTGAAATCTTAGCCGCCTTCCGAGCTCTCCTGCCGGGCGTGGGTTTGCGTCAGCGGCCGGTGTCATTTACTCGTCGTGCCGACCGGAGGGAGGCCACTCCCCGCCGCAGCTGAACAGTCATCCCGGCCTAGTGGAGGTCTGCGCAGGGGGGGTCTTCCTTGAAATGTTACCCGGCTTCCGAGCTCTCCTGCCGGGCGTGGGTTTGCGTCAGCGCCCGGTAACATTATGGAAGCTAAAAGAAAGAAAAAAGAAACAAATCTAAGAGCAAGTGCTGGTGTATTTACTCGTCGTGTCCACCGGAGGGAGGCAACTCCCCGCCGCAGCTGCAGAGGCAGCTTTGAAAAGTCATCCCGGCCTAGTGGAGGTCTGCGCAGGGGGGGTCTTCCTTGAAATGTTACCCGGCTTTTGAGCTCTCCTGTCCGGCGTGGGTTTGCGTCAGCGCCCGGTAACATTATGGAAGCTAAAAGAAAGAAAAAAGAAACAAATCTAAGTGCGATTGCTGGTGTCTAAATACATTTTGCATAATAATTTGGAACACGGGACCGTGTTCCAAATTATTATGCAAGTGATATTTATCTCAGATTTTCCTAAATAGCTTTACTCGTCGTGCCGACCGGAGGGAGGCCACTCCCCGCCGCAGCTGAACAGTCATCCCGGCCTAGTGGAGGTCTGCGCAGGGGGGGTCTTCCTTGAAATGTTACCCGGCTTTTGAGCTCTCCTGTCCGGCGTGGGTTTGCGTCAGCGGCCGGTGTCATTTACTCGTCGTGCCGACCGGAGGGAGGCCACTCCCCGCCGCAGCTGAACAGTCATCCCGGCCTAGTGGAGGTCTGCGCAGGGGGGGTCTTCCTTGAAATGTTACCCGGCTTTTGAGCTCTCCTGTCCGGCGTGGGTTTGCGTCAGCGGCCGGTGTCATTTACTCGTCGTGCCGACCGGAGGGAGGCCACTCCCCGCCGCAGCTGAACAGTCATCCCGGCCTAGTGGAGGTCTGCGCAGGGGGGGTCTTCCTTGAAATGTTACCCGGCTTTTGAGCTCTCCTGTCCGGCGTGGGTTTGCGTCAGCGGCCGGTGTCATTTACTCGTCGTGCCGACCGGAGGGAGGCCACTCCCCGCCGCAGCTGAACAGTCATCCCGGCCTAGTGGAGGTCTGCGCAGGGGGGGTCTTCCTTGAAATGTTACCCGGCTTTTGAGCTCTCCTGTCCGGCGTGGGTTTGCGTCAGCGGCCGGTGTCATTTACTCGTCGTGCCGACCGGAGGGAGGCCACTCCCCGCCGCAGCTGAACAGTCATCCCGGCCTAGTGGAGGTCTGCGCAGGGGGGGTCTTCCTTGAAATGTTACCCGGCTTTTGAGCTCTCCTGTCCGGCGTGGGTTTGCGTCAGCGGCCGGTGTCATTTACTCGTCGTGCCGACCGGAGGGAGGCCACTCCCCGCCGCAGCTGAACAGTCATCCCGGCCTAGTGGAGGTCTGCGCAGGGGGGGTCTTCCTTGAAATGTTACCCGGCTTTTGAGCTCTCCTGTCCGGCGTGGGTTTGCGTCAGCGGCCGGTGTCATTTACTCGTCGTGCCGACCGGAGGGAGGCCACTCCCCGCCGCAGCTGAACAGTCATCCCGGCCTAGTGGAGGTCTGCGCAGGGGGGGTCTTCCTTGAAATGTTACCCGGCTTTTGAGCTCTCCTGTCCGGCGTGGGTTTGCGTCAGCGGCCGGTGTCATTTACTCGTCGTGCCGACCGGAGGGAGGCCACTCCCCGCCGCAGCTGAACAGTCATCCCGGCCTAGTGGAGGTCTGCGCAGGGGGGGTCTTCCTTGAAATGTTACCCGGCTTTTGAGCTCTCCTGTCCGGCGTGGGTTTGCGTCAGCGGCCGGTGTCATTTACTCGTCGTGCCGACCGGAGGGAGGCCACTCCCCGCCGCAGCTGAACAGTCATCCCGGCCTAGTGGAGGTCTGCGCAGGGGGGGTCTTCCTTGAAATGTTACCCGGCTTTTGAGCTCTCCTGTCCGGCGTGGGTTTGCGTCAGCGGCCGGTGTCATTTACTCGTCGTGCCGACCGGAGGGAGGCCACTCCCCGCCGCAGCTGAACAGTCATCCCGGCCTAGTGGAGGTCTGCGCAGGGGGGGTCTTCCTTGAAATGTTACCCGGCTTTTGAGCTCTCCTGTCCGGCGTGGGTTTGCGTCAGCGGCCGGTGTCATTTACTCGTCGTGCCGACCGGAGGGAGGCCACTCCCCGCCGCAGCTGAACAGTCATCCCGGCCTAGTGGAGGTCTGCGCAGGGGGGGTCTTCCTTGAAATGTTACCCGGCTTTTGAGCTCTCCTGTCCGGCGTGGGTTTGCGTCAGCGGCCGGTGTCATTTACTCGTCGTGCCGACCGGAGGGAGGCCACTCCCCGCCGCAGCTGAACAGTCATCCCGGCCTAGTGGAGGTCTGCGCAGGGGGGGTCTTCCTTGAAATCTTAGCCGCCTTCCGAGCTCTCCTGCCGGGCGTGGGTTTGCGTCAGCGGCCGGTGTCATTTACTCGTCGTGTCCACCGGAGGGAGGCCACTCCCCGCCGCAGCTGCAGCGGCAGCTTTGAAACGTCATCCCGGCCCCCTGGAACTGTGCGCGGGGGGGGCGATGCGTCCCGTGCGAGGTACCAGGTCGCGCTGCGCCGTCTGCCTGGCCGCTTTGGGCCCGCTGGAAGTCTATTAAAGCTCCGCGATCTCCGCCTCGGTGCTTAAAAAGCGTCCATCCGCTCTCCTGGAGCTTCTTTCGGTCATCTCGTCCGCGTGCACGGCCTGCCGGTGGCACCGGCTGGAGCTCCGCAAAAAGCTCCATTTCTGTTAAAAATGCTTAGCCGCGTCCCTGGAAGCCTAATCGGGCATAAAAAGTTAGGCGGAACGGCCCCAAAGCTCCACACGGAAGTCCCAAAAAAGCTCCATGATTGGTCAATAATGCTTAGCCGCCTCCCTGGAAGCCTAATCGGGCATAAAAAGCTAGGCGGAACGGCCCCAAAGCTCCACACGGAAGTCCCAAAAAAGCTCCATGATTGGTCAATAATGCTTAGCCGCCTCCCTGGAAGCCTAATCGGGCATAAAAAGTTAGGCGGAACGGCCCCAAAGCTCCACACGGAAGTCCCAAAAAAGCTCCATGATTGGTCAATAATGCTTAGCCGCCTCCCTGGAAGCCTAATCGGGCATAAAAAGCTAGGCGGAACGGCCCCAAAGCTCCACACGGAAGTCCCAAAAAAGCTCCATGATTGGTCAATAATGCTTAGCCGCCTCCCTGGAAGCCTAATCGGGCATAAAAAGTTAGGCGGAACGGCCCCAAAGCTCCACACGGAAGTCCCAAAAAAGCTCCATGATTGGTCAATAATGCTTAGCCGCCTCCCTGGAAGCCTAATCGGGCATAAAAAGCTAGGCGGAACGGCCCCAAAGCTCCACACGGAAGTCCCAAAAAAGCTCCATGATTGGTCAATAATGCTTAGCCGCCTCCCTGGAAGCCTAATCGGGCATAAAAAGTTAGGCGGAACGGCCCCAAAGCTCCACACGGAAGTCCCAAAAAAGCTCCATGATTGGTCAATAATGCTTAGCCGCCTCCCTGGAAGCCTAATCGGGCATAAAAAGCTAGGCGGAACGGCCCCAAAGCTCCACACGGAAGTCCCAAAAAAGCTCCATGATTGGTCAATAATGCTTAGCCGCCTCCCTGGAAGCCTAATCGGGCATAAAAAGTTAGGCGGAACGGCCCCAAAGCTCCACACGGAAGTCCCAAAAAAGCTCCATGATTGGTCAATAATGCTTAGCCGCCTCCCTGGAAGCCTAATCGGGCATAAAAAGCTAGGCGGAACGGCCCCAAAGCTCCACACGGAAGTCCCAAAAAAGCTCCATGATTGGTCAATAATGCTTAGCCGCCTCCCTGGAAGCCTAATCGGGCATAAAAAGTTAGGCGGAACGGCCCCAAAGCTCCACACGGAAGTCCCAAAAAAGCTCCATGATTGGTCAATAATGCTTAGCCGCCTCCCTGGAAGCCTAATCGGGCATAAAAAGCTAGGCGGAACGGCCCCAAAGCTCCACACGGAAGTCCCAAAAAAGCTCCATGATTGGTCAATAATGCTTAGCCGCCTCCCTGGAAGCCTAATCGGGCATAAAAAGTTAGGCGGAACGGCTCCAAAGCTCCACACGGAAGTCCCAAAAAAGCTCCATGATTGGTCAATAATGCTTAGCCGCCTCCCTGGAAGCCTAATCGGGCATAAAAAGTTAGGCGGAACGGCCCCAAAGCTCCACACGGAAGTCCCAAAAAAGCTCCATGATTGGTCAATAATGCTTAGCCGCCTCCCTGGAAGCCTAATCGGGCATAAAAAGTTAGGCGGAACGGCCCCAAAGCTCCACACGGAAGTCCGAAAAAAGCTCAAAAATTTTCTAAGTGCCAACGGCTCATTCGCCGTAATGTGTCCGCTCCGCGCTGGTTCCCCGGTCGGCCGCGAATAGCGCAAAATCAGCCTCACGGAAGTTCGAAAAAAGCTCAAAAATTTTCTAAGTGCCAACGGCTCATTCGCCGTAATGTGTCCGCTCCGCGCTGGTTCCCCGGTCGGCCGCGAATAGCGCAAAATCAGCCTCACGGAAGTTCGAAAAAAGCTCAAAAATTTTCTAAGTGCCAACGGCTCATTCGCCGTAATGTGTCCGCTCCGCGCTGGTTCCCCGGTCGGCCGCGAATAGCGCAAAAATCAGCCTAAGTGCAGTACCAACCTTGGCGTGTTGGTGCGCCAGAGTACGATGAGTTGGTCCCCCTAGTCACTGTACTCATTACCTTTACCCCCTAATCGCAAAATATAGTCAGAACGTATATGCAGAAGACTATTTTTTTCTTTTTTAAAATTTTCTAAGTGCCAGCGGATGCTGGCACACGAACTGTCCGAGCTACGACGGTTCTCCGGTCGGACAGCGAGGGTGAAAAAGCGGTCCTAAAATCACCGAGGGCTGCCGCACAAGTTGTCCGAGTGGCGACGGTTCCCCGGTCGGCCACGAATGTCGAAAATTCGGCCTCTCCACCACGGAGGTCGGTGAGAATTTCAGAATATTTTCTAAGTGCCAACGGCTCTTGCGCCGTAAAG
Organism: Syngnathus typhle; assembly: GCF_033458585.1. Taxonomy (NCBI): domain Eukaryota; kingdom Metazoa; phylum Chordata; class Actinopteri; order Syngnathiformes; family Syngnathidae; genus Syngnathus; species Syngnathus typhle. The sequence goes on from NW_026871983.1 coordinate 242,342, forward strand.
TGTCCGCTTTGCCTGGTTCCCTCGGTCGGCCACAAATAGCGAAAAATCAGCCTCTCCTTCTGGAGCTCGCCTAAGTGCCAACGGCTCTTGCGCCGTAATGTGTCCGCTTTGTCTGGTTCCCTCGGTCGGCCACAAACGGCGAAAAATCAGCCTCTCCTTCTGGAGCTCGTGCCAACTTTGGCGAATATTTTCTAAGTGCCAACGGCTCTTGCGCCGTAAAGTGTCCGCTTTGCCTGGTTCCCTCGGTCGGCCACAAATAGCGAAAAATCAGCCTCTCCTTCTGGAGCTCGCCTAAGTGCCAACGGCTCTTGCGCCGTAATGTGTCCGCTTTGTCTGGTTCCCTCGGTCGGCCACAAACGGCGAAAAATCAGCCTCTCCTTCTGGAGCTCGTGCCAACTTTGGCGAATATTTTCTAAGTGCCAACGGCTCTTGCGCCGTAAAGTGTCCGCTTTGCCTGGTTCCCTCGGTCGGCCACAAATAGCGAAAAATCAGCCTCTCCTTCTGGAGCTCGCCTAAGTGCCAACGGCTCTTGCGCCGTAATGTGTCCGCTTTGTCTGGTTCCCTCGGTCGGCCACAAACGGCGAAAAATCAGCCTCTCCTTCTGGAGCTCGTGCCAACTTTGGCGAATATTTTCTAAGTGCCAACGGCTCTTGCGCCGTAAAGTGTCCGCTTTGCCTGGTTCCCTCGGTCGGCCACAAATAGCGAAAAATCAGCCTCTCCTTCTGGAGCTCGCCTAAGTGCCAACGGCTCTTGCGCCGTAATGTGTCCGCTTTGTCTGGTTCCCTCGGTCGGCCACAAACGGCGAAAAATCAGCCTCTCATTCTGGAGCTCGTGCCAACTTTGGCGAATATTTTCTAAGTGCCAACGGCTCTTGCGCCGTAATGTGTCCGCTTTGCCTGGTTCCCTCGGTCGGCCACAAATAGCGAAAAAATCAGCCTCTCCTTCTGGAGCTCGCCTAAGTGCCAACGGCTCTTGCGCCGTAATGTGTCCGCTTTGCCTGGTTCCCTCGGTCGGCCACAAACGGCGAAAAATCAGCCTCTCCTTCTGGAGCTCGTGCCAACTTTGGCGAATATTTTCTAAGTGCCAACGGCTCTTGCGCCGTAAAGTGTCCGCTTTGCCTGGTTCCCTCGGTCGGCCACAAACGGCGAAAAATCAGCCTCTCCTTCTGGAGCTCGCCTAAGTGCCAACGGCTCTTGCGCCGTAATGTGTCCGCTTTGTCTGGTTCCCTCGGTCGGCCACAAACGGCGAAAAATCAGCCTCTCATTCTGGAGCTCGTGCCAACTTTGGCGAATATTTTCTAAGTGCCAACGGCTCTTGCGCCGTAATGTGTCCGCTTTGCCTGGTTCCCTCGGTCGGCCACAAATAGCGAAAAAATCAGCCTCTCCTTCTGGAGCTCGCCTAAGTGCCAACGGCTCTTGCGCCGTAATGTGTCCGCTTTGCCTGGTTCCCTCGGTCGGCCACAAACGGCGAAAAATCAGCCTCTCATTCTGGAGCTCGTGCCAACTTTGGCGAATATTTTCTAAGTGCCAACGGCTCTTGCGCCGTAATGTGTCCGCTTTGCCTGGTTCCCTCGGTCGGCCACAAATAGCGAAAAATCAGCCTCTCCTTCTGGAGCTCGCCTAAGTGCCAACGGCTCTTGCGCCGTAATGTGTCCGCTTTGTCTGGTTCCCTCGGTCGGCCACAAACGGCGAAAAATCAGCCTCTCATTCTGGAGCTCGTGCCAACTTTGGCGAATATTTTCTAAGTGCCAACGGCTCTTGCGCCGTAATGTGTCCGCTTTGCCTGGTTCCCTCGGTCGGCCACAAATAGCGAAAAAATCAGCCTCTCCTTCTGGAGCTCGCCTAAGTGCCAACGGCTCTTGCGCCGTAATGTGTCCGCTTTGCCTGGTTCCCTCGGTCGGCCACAAACGGCGAAAAATCAGCCTCTCCTTCTGGAGCTCGTGCCAACTTTGGCGAATATTTTCTAAGTGCCAACGGCTCTTGCGCCGTAAAGTGTCCGCTTTGCCTGGTTCCCTCGGTCGGCCACAAACGGCGAAAAATCAGCCTCTCCTTCTGGAGCTCGCCTAAGTGCCAACGGCTCTTGCGCCGTAATGTGTCCGCTTTGTCTGGTTCCCTCGGTCGGCCACAAACGGCGAAAAATCAGCCTCTCATTCTGGAGCTCGTGCCAACTTTGGCGAATATTTTCTAAGTGCCAACGGCTCTTGCGCCGTAATGTGTCCGCTTTGCCTGGTTCCCTCGGTCGGCCACAAATAGCGAAAAAATCAGCCTCTCCTTCTGGAGCTCGCCTAAGTGCCAACGGCTCTTGCGCCGTAATGTGTCCGCTTTGCCTGGTTCCCTCGGTCGGCCACAAACGGCGAAAAATCAGCCTCTCCTTCTGGAGCTCGTGCCAACTTTGGCGAATATTTTCTAAGTGCCAACGGCTCTTGCGCCGTAAAGTGTCCGCTTTGCCTGGTTCCCTCGGTCGGCCACAAACGGCGAAAAATCAGCCTCTCCTTCTGGAGCTCGCCTAAGTGCCAACGGCTCTTGCGCCGTAATGTGTCCGCTTTGTCTGGTTCCCTCGGTCGGCCACAAACGGCGAAAAATCAGCCTCTCATTCTGGAGCTCGTGCCAACTTTGGCGAATATTTTCTAAGTGCCAACGGCTCTTGCGCCGTAATGTGTCCGCTTTGCCTGGTTCCCTCGGTCGGCCACAAATAGCGAAAAAATCAGCCTCTCCTTCTGGAGCTCGCCTAAGTGCCAACGGCTCTTGCGCCGTAATGTGTCCGCTTTGCCTGGTTCCCTCGGTCGGCCACAAATAGCGAAAAATCAGCCTCTCCTTCTGGAGCTCGTGCCAACTTTGGCGAATATTTTCTAAGTGCCAACGGCTCTTGCGCCGTAATGTGTCCGCTTTGCCTGGTTCCCTCGGTCGGCCACAAATAGCGAAAAACCAGCCTCTCCTTCTGGAGCTCGCCTAAGTGCCAACGGCTCTTGCGCCGTAATGTGTCCGCTTTGCCTGGTTCCCTCGGTCGGCCACAAACGGCGAAAAATCAGCCTCTCCTTCTGGAGCTCGCCTAAGTGCCAACGGCTCTTGCGCCGTAATGTGTCCGCTTTGTCTGGTTCCCTCGGTCGGCCACAAATAGCGAAAAATCAGCCTCTCCTTCTGGAGCTCGCGCAAGTGCCAACGGCTCTTGCGCCGTAATGTGTCCGCTTTGCCTGGTTCCCTCGGTCGGCCACGAACGGCGAAAAATCAGCCTCTCCTTCTGGAGCTCGCCTAAGTGCCAACGGCTCTTGCGCCGTAATGTGTCCGCTTTGCCTGGTTCCCTCGGTCGGCCACAAATAGCGAAAAAATCAGCCTCTCCTTCTGGAGCTCGCCTAAGTGCCAACGGCTCTTGCGCCGTAATGTGTCCGCTTTGCCTGGTTCCCTCGGTCGGCCACAAACGGCGAAAAATCAGCCTCTCATTCTGGAGCTCGTGCCAACTTTGGCGAATATTTTCTAAGTGCCAACGGCTCTTGCGCCGTAATGTGTCCGCTTTGCCTGGTTCCCTCGGTCGGCCACGAACGGCGAAAAATCAGCCTCTCCTTCTGGAGCTCGCCTAAGTGCCAACGGCTCTTGCGCCGTAATGTGTCCGCTTTGCCTGGTTCCCTCGGTCGGCCACAAATAGCGAAAAATCAGCCTCTCCTTCTGGAGCTCGTGCCAACTTTGGCGAATATTTTCTAAGTGCCAACGGCTCTTGCGCCGTAATGTGTCCGCTTTGCCTGGTTCCCTCGGTCGGCCACAAACGGCGAAAAATCAGCCTCTCCTTCTGGAGCTCGCCTAAGTGCCAACGGCTCTTGCGCCGTAATGTGTCCGCTTTGTATGGTTCCCTCGGTCGGCCACAAATAGCGAAAAATCAGCCTCTCCTTCTGGAGCTCGCGCAAGTGCCAACGGCTCTTGCGCCGTAATGTGTCCGCTTTGCCTGGTTCCCTCGGTCGGCCACGAACGGCGAAAAATCAGCCTCTCCTTCTGGAGCTCGCCTAAGTGCCAACGGCTCTTGCGCCGTAATGTGTCCGCTTTGCCTGGTTCCCTCGGTCGGCCACAAATAGCGAAAAATCAGCCTCTCCTTCTGGAGCTCGCCTAAGTGCCAACGGCTCTTGCGCCGTAATGTGTCCGCTTTGCCTGGTTCCCTCGGTCGGCCACAAACGGCGAAAAATCAGCCTCTCATTCTGGAGCTCGTGCCAACTTTGGCGAATATTTTCTAAGTGCCAACGGCTCTTGCGCCGTAATGTGTCCGCTTTGCCTGGTTCCCTCGGTCGGCCACGAACGGCGAAAAATCAGCCTCTCCTTCTGGAGCTCGCCTAAGTGCCAACGGCTCTTGCGCCGTAATGTGTCCGCTTTGCCTGGTTCCCTCGGTCGGCCACAAATAGCGAAAAATCAGCCTCTCCTTCTGGAGCTCGTGCCAACTTTGGCGAATATTTTCTAAGTGCCAACGGCTCTTGCGCCGTAATGTGTCCGCTTTGCCTGGTTCCCTCGGTCGGCCACAAACGGCGAAAAATCAGCCTCTCCTTCTGGAGCTCGCCTAAGTGCCAACGGCTCTTGCGCCGTAATGTGTCCGCTTTGTCTGGTTCCCTCGGTCGGCCACAAATAGCGAAAAATCAGCCTCTCCTTCTGGAGCTCGCGCAAGTGCCAACGGCTCTTGCGCCGTAATGTGTCCGCTTTGCCTGGTTCCCTCGGTCGGCCACGAACGGCGAAAAATCAGCCTCTCCTTCTGGAGCTCGCCTAAGTGCCAACGGCTCTTGCGCCGTAATGTGTCCGCTTTGCCTGGTTCCCTCGGTCGGCCACAAATAGCGAAAAATCAGCCTCTCCTTCTGGAGCTCGCCTAAGTGCCAACGGCTCTTGCGCCGTAATGTGTCCGCTTTGCCTGGTTCCCTCGGTCGGCCACAAACGGCGAAAAATCAGCCTCTCCTTCTGGAGCTCGCCTAAGTGCCAACGGCTCTTGCGCCGTAATGTGTCCGCTTTGCCTGGTTCCCTCGGTCGGCCACAAACGGCGAAAAATCAGCCTCTCCTTCTGGAGCTCGCCTAAGTGCCAACGGCTCTTGCGCCGTAATGTGTCCGCTTTGCCTGGTTCCCTCGGTCGGCCACAAATAGCGAAAAATCAGCCTCTCCTTCTGGAGCTCGCCTAAGTGCCAACGGCTCTTGCGCCGTAATGTGTCCGCTTTGCCTGGTTCCCTCGGTCGGCCACAAATAGCGAAAAATCAGCCTCTCCTTCTGGAGCTCGCGCCAACTTTGGCGAATATTTTCTAAGTGCCAACGGCTCTTGCGCCGTAAAGTGTCCGCTTTGTCTGGTTCCCTCGGTCGGCCACAAATAGCGAAAAATCAGCCTCTCCTTCTGGAGCTCGCGCAAGTGCCAACGGCTCTTGCGCCGTAAAGTGTCCGCTTTGTCTGGTTCCCTCGGTCGGCCACAAATAGCGAAAAATCAGCCTCTCCTTCTGGAGCTCGCGCAAGTGCCAACGGCTCTTGCGCCGTAAAGTGTCCGCTTTGTCTGGTTCCCTCGGTCGGCCACAAATAGCGAAAAATCAGCCTCTCCTTCTGGAGCTCGTGCCAACTTTGGCGAATATTTTCTAAGTGCCAACGGCTCTTGCGCCGTAATGTGTCCGCTTTGTCTGGTTCCCTCGGTCGGCCACAAATAGCGAAAAATCAGCCTCTCCTTCTGGAGCTCGTGCCAACTTTGGCGAATATTTTCTAAGTGCCAACGGCTCTTGCGCCGTAAAGTGTCCGCTTTGCCTGGTTCCCTCGGTCGGCCACAAATAGCGAAAAATCAGCCTCTCCTTCTGGAGCTCGCGCCAACTTTGTCAAAAAATTTCTAAGTGCCAACGGCTCTTGCGCCGTAAAGTGTCCGCTTTGCCTGGTTCCCTCGGTCGGCCACAAATAGCGAAAAATCAGCCTCTCCTTCTGGAGCTCGCGCCAACTTTGTCGAAAAATTTCTAAGTGCCAACGGCTCTTGCGCCGTAAAGTGTCCGCTTTGTCTGGTTCCCTCGGTCGGCCGCAAATAGCGAAAAATCAGCCTCTCGCCCGTCAGGTACCAGGCGTTGGGGTACCAGGGGTAAGTGCAGTACCAGCTTTGGTCTGTTGGTGCGCCAGAGTACGATGAGTTGGTCCCCCTAGTCACTGTACTCATTACCTTTACCCCCAAATCGCAAAATATAGTCAGAACGAGTGTGGGGAACACAAGTTTTGGCCCCGAGAACCAGGCGGCTGGTGTCTCTAGCGATGTGTTCCCCCCCAAAAAGTGTTCACATGCTCGGACAGCGAACCTAGGAGCTACCGCAAAGCACTCTGGAAGTGCAAGAGCGAAAAATTTTCTAAGTACAAAAACTCTCGAAAATTTTCAAAGTGTCACAGTGCTCGAAAATTTTCAAAGTGCTACATGCTTTCCATCCAAGGAAGGAATAGTGGAGGACCGGCCGCCTCCTTAAACACAAGCCGGCGGAACGACGGGGAGGACCGGCCGCCTCCTTAAACACAGGCCGGTGGAACGTTTGGCAGAATTCTTCTCGTGGAGGACCGGCCGCCTCCTTAAACACAAGCCGGCGGAACGACGGGGAGGACCGGCCGCCTCCTTAAACACAGGCCGGTGGAACGTTTGGCAGAATTCTTCTCGTGGAGGACCGGCCGCCTCCTTAAACACAGGCCGGTGGGAACGGTTGGCAGAATTGCGTGACGGCCGCCTGCTCCCGGCGTCCGCACGTGAACGAACACCCCCTCCCGGGGACGGCCGTCTGCTCCCGACCGCCGTCCTTCACCCCCTCACCTTCCGGACCCCCGTCTGCTCCCGGCGGGCCTCCGAGTACCCCCACCTTCTCCCGAACTGACCGACAGGCAATGAGACCCGCCTTGGTAGGGCCCCCACCGGCCCCGGCTCGCGCCGGCGTTGGGTGGACGGTTCCTCCCCACTTGCGGGTCGCTCTCCACGGAGGACCGGTCGCCTCACTAAACATAGGCCGGGCGAAAATCTGCGAATGTTATACATCCAAGGAGGGAGGACCGGCCGCCTCCTTAAACCACCGGCCGGGCGAAAATATGCGAATGTTATACATCCAAGGAGGGAGGACCGGTCGCCTCACTAAACATAGGCCGGGCGAAAATCTGCGAATGTTATACATCCAAGGAGGGAGGACCGGCCGCCTCCTTAAACCACCGGCCGGGCGAAAATCTGCGAATGTTATACATCCAAGAAAGGAAGGAAGGAGGGAACCGGCCGCCTCCTTAAACACAGGCCGGGCGAAAATCTGCGAATCTTATCCATCCAAGGACGGAGGACCGGCCGCCTCCTTAAACACAGGCCGGTAGGAACGGTTGGCAGAATCGCGTGACGGCCGCCTGCTCCCGGCGTCCGCACGTGAACGAACACCCCCTCCCGGGGACGGCCGTCTGCTCCCGGCCGCCGTCCTTCACCCCCCTCAGCTTCCGGACCCCCGTCTGCTCCCGGCGGGCCTCCGAGTACCCTCCCCTTCTCCCGAACTGACCGACTGGCACTCATGACCCGCCTTGGTAGGGCCCCCACCGGCCCCGGCTCGCGCCGGCGTTGGGTGGACGGTTCCTCCCCACTTGCGGGTCGCACTCTAGCGCCTCGGCCGCCGCGAGAGCGTGCGCTACGCGCCGCCCCCGCAGGCCTTGGCGCGACCGAACGGCAGCGAGACCGAGA
>NW_026871983.1:262500-280000 GCF_033458585.1 Syngnathus typhle
CGCCACAAGGCGACCGCCACCGGCCCCAAGCGCCAGCCCCGACCGCCACCCCCCGACCGCCACAAGGCGACCGCCACAAGGCGACCGCCACAAGGCGACCGCCACAAGGCGACCGCCACAAGGCGACCGCCACTGGCCCCAAGCGCCAGCCCCGACCGCCACCCCCCGACCGCCACAAGGCGACCGCCACAAGGCGACCGCCACAAGGCGACCGCCACAAGGCGACCGCCACTAGGCGACCGCCAAGCGCCACTGGCCCCGACCGCCACCCCCCGACCGCCACAAGGCGACCGCCACAAGGCGACCGCCACCGGCCCCAAGCGCCAGCCCCGACCGCCACCCCCCGACCGCCACAAGGCGACCGCCACAAGGCGTTAGTGGCCGCGCCCGGTACTTTACTGGACCCTATTTGGCCCGCGGACCGGCCGGCGTCGCTTCCTTGAATGCTTAGCCGCCTTTCGAGCTGCCATGCCGGGCTTGAGTTAGTGGTTTGCGCCCGGTACTTTACTGGACCCTATTTGGCCCGCGGACCGGCCGGCGTCGCTTCCTTGAATGCTTAGCCGCCTTTCGAGCTGCCATGCCGGGCTTGAGTTAGTGGTTTGCGCCCGGTACTCTACGTTAAAAGTCAGGCGGAACGGCTCTGAAGCTCCAGACGGTGCTTCCTTGAATGCTTAGCCGCCTTTCGAGCTGCCATGCCGGGCTTGAGTTAGTGGTTTGCGCCCGGTACTCTACGTTAAAAGTCAGGCGGAACGGCTCTGAAGCTCCAGACGGTGCTTCCTTGAATGCTTAGCCGCCTTTCGAGCTGCCATGCCGGGCTTGAGTTAGTGGTTTGCGCCCGGTACTCTACGTTAAAAGTCAGGCGGAACGGCTCTGAAGCTCCAGACGGTGCTTCCTTGAATGCTTAGCCGCCTTTCGAGCTGCCATGCCGGGCTTGAGTTAGTGGTTTGCGCCCGGTACTCTACGTTAAAAGTCAGGCGGAACGGCTCTGAAGCTCCAGACGGTGCTTCCTTGAATGCTTAGCCGCCTTTCGAGCTGCCATGCCGGGCTTGAGTTAGTGGTTTGCGCCCGGTACTCTACGTTAAAAGTCAGGCGGAACGGCTCTGAAGCTCCAGACGGTGCTTCCTTGAATGCTTAGCCGCCTTTCGAGCTGCCATGCCGGGCTTGAGTTAGTGGTTTGCGCCCGGTACTCTACGTTAAAAGTCAGGCGGAACGGCTCTGAAGCTCCAGACGGTGCTTCCTTGAATGCTTAGCCGCCTTTCGAGCTGCCATGCCGGGCTTGAGTTAGTGGTTTGCGCCCGGTACTCTACGTTAAAAGTCAGGCGGAACGGCTCTGAAGCTCCAGACGGTGCTTCCTTGAATGCTTAGCCGCCTTTCGAGCTGCCATGCCGGGCTTGAGTTAGTGGTTTGCGCCCGGTACTCTACGTTAAAAGTCAGGCGGAACGGCTCTGAAGCTCCAGACGGTGCTTCCTTGAATGCTTAGCCGCCTTTCGAGCTGCCATGCCGGGCTTGAGTTAGTGGTTTGCGCCCGGTACTCTACGTTAAAAGTCAGGCGGAACGGCTCTGAAGCTCCAGACGGTGCTTCCTTGAATGCTTAGCCGCCTTTCGAGCTGCCATGCCGGGCTTGAGTTAGTGGTTTGCGCCCGGTACTCTACGTTAAAAGTCAGGCGGAACGGCTCTGAAGCTCCAGACGGTGCTTCCTTGAATGCTTAGCCGCCTTTCGAGCTGCCATGCCGGGCTTGAGTTAGTGGTTTGCGCCCGGTACTCTACGTTAAAAGTCAGGCGGAACGGCTCTGAAGCTCCAGACGGTGCTTCCTTGAATGCTTAGCCGCCTTTCGAGCTGCCATGCCGGGCTTGAGTTAGTGGTTTGCGCCCGGTACTCTACGTTAAAAGTCAGGCGGAACGGCTCTGAAGCTCCAGACGGTGCTTCCTTGAATGCTTAGCCGCCTTTCGAGCTGCCATGCCGGGCTTGAGTTAGTGGTTTGCGCCCGGTACTCTACGTTAAAAGTCAGGCGGAACGGCTCTGAAGCTCCAGACGGTGCTTCCTTGAATGCTTAGCCGCCTTTCGAGCTGCCATGCCGGGCTTGAGTTAGTGGTTTGCGCCCGGTACTCTACGTTAAAAGTCAGGCGGAACGGCTCTGAAGCTCCAGACGGTGCTTCCTTGAATGCTTAGCCGCCTTTCGAGCTGCCATGCCGGGCTTGAGTTAGTGGTTTGCGCCCGGTACTCTACGTTAAAAGTCAGGCGGAACGGCTCTGAAGCTCCAGACGGTGCTTCCTTGAATGCTTAGCCGCCTTTCGAGCTGCCATGCCGGGCTTGAGTTAGTGGTTTGCGCCCGGTACTCTACGTTAAAAGTCAGGCGGAACGGCTCTGAAGCTCCAGACGGTGCTTCCTTGAATGCTTAGCCGCCTTTCGAGCTGCCATGCCGGGCTTGAGTTAGTGGTTTGCGCCCGGTACTCTACGTTAAAAGTCAGGCGGAACGGCTCTGAAGCTCCAGACGGTGCTTCCTTGAATGCTTAGCCGCCTTTCGAGCTGCCATGCCGGGCTTGAGTTAGTGGTTTGCGCCCGGTACTCTACGTTAAAAGTCAGGCGGAACGGCTCTGAAGCTCCAGACGGTGCTTCCTTGAATGCTTAGCCGCCTTTCGAGCTGCCATGCCGGGCTTGAGTTAGTGGTTTGCGCCCGGTACTCTACGTTAAAAGTCAGGCGGAACGGCTCTGAAGCTCCAGACGGTGCTTCCTTGAATGCTTAGCCGCCTTTCGAGCTGCCATGCCGGGCTTGAGTTAGTGGTTTGCGCCCGGTACTCTACGTTAAAAGTCAGGCGGAACGGCTCTGAAGCTCCAGACGGTGCTTCCTTGAATGCTTAGCCGCCTTTCGAGCTGCCATGCCGGGCTTGAGTTAGTGGTTTGCGCCCGGTACTCTACGTTAAAAGTCAGGCGGAACGGCTCTGAAGCTCCAGACGGTGCTTCCTTGAATGCTTAGCCGCCTTTCGAGCTCTCCTGCCCGGCGTGGGTTTCGCGTCCGCGCCCGGTACATTATGGAAGCCAAAAAAAAAAAAAATTCTAAGTGCGAGTGGGACCGGCCTGGGGGGCTTCCTTGAAAGCCCATCCGCCCTCCGAGCTCTCCCACCGGTCGTGGGTTGGCGTCCGCCACTGCTCAAAGCGAACTTCAAATTATCTGCTTAATAATGTGGAACACCATTCTTAAGTAGTTTTTCCTTAATTTGGGCTCAACTGGCCGGTAATGATCCCCGGTGTCTGAGATTGATCTCAGTGATCCAAAGAGCCCTGACACGTAATACCATCCATGAGTTTAATTGAAAAACAAAAAATGTAATCTTTATGACACATAAATACAATTTGCATAATAATTTGGAACACAGTGTAGACTTCCAGCGGACCGCGCGCGGCTCGGCTGACGGCGCAGCGCGATCTGGTACCGCTGCGCGGGACGAAACACGCCCCGTGCAGAGTTCCAGGCGGCCGGGAAGACATTTAAGCGCTGCCGCTGCAGCTGCGGCGGGGATTTGCCGTCCTCCGGTGGACACGACGAGTAAATACACCAGCAATCGCACTTACACCGTGTTCCAAATTATTATGCAAGTGACATTTATCTCAGATTTTCCTAAATAGTCGATGCAAAATGAGTCAGCATAATTTTCAAGTCATCAACCATTATTTTGATGAATTCTAATTTTATTGAACAAACCTCCGAATGATCACAGAATTTTTAAAAAATAAAAAACTTAAAATGCACTGTTCCACATTATTACGCACAACAGAGTTTTATAACATTTTATAGGTTTTTATGAACTGAAATGCCCATCTTAAGAATTTACAGCATTAGGAGGTCATATTTACTGAAATCAAAAGCTATTTCAAAGAAAAGACAAACAAGTTACATTTTAACATAGGACCCTTTATTTCAATAAAAAACAAAGTTACATTTTAACATAGGACCCTTTGTTCAACAGCAGCTTCACGATTCTTCCATCCACTGAACTTGTGAGTTTTTGTACAGTTTCTGGTTGAATTTCTTGGCAGGATCTAAGAATAGCCTGCCAGAGCTGCTCTTTGGAATTGAACTGCCTCCCACCTTCGTAGATTTTCTGCTTGACGATGCTCCACAAGTTTTCAATAGGATTGAGGTCAGGGGAGCATGGGGGCCACACCATCAGTTTCTCTCCCTTTATTCCCATAGATGCCAAAGACGTTGACGTATTTCTTGCAGCATGAGACGGTGCATTGTCATGCATGAAGATGATCTTTTGACGGAAAGCACGGTTCTTCCTGTTGTACCATGGACAGAAGTGTTGAGTCAGAAATTTCACGTAGTTAACAGACGTAATTTTGACGCCTTCAGGACCCTAAAGGGGCCAAGCAGCTCTCTCCCCATGATTCCGGCCCAAAACATCACTCCGCCACCTCCCTGCTGACGCCGCAGCCTTGTTGGGCTATCGTGGCCGTCCACCAACCATCCACGACTCCATCCATCTGTAAAGTCAAGTCAAATCAAGTTTATTTGTATAGCCCTAAATCACAAGCAGTCTCAAAGGGCTTCACATAGACAGAAATTGACAATTATTCTCAAAGCATCCCCTGAGCTCTCAAAAGTGCAAGGAAAAAACTTAAAAAACCCTACCTGGCCCATCCAAGGTGGCACGGCACTCGTCGGTGAACAGGACTGTCTGAAAATTTGTCTTCATGTAAGTCTGGGCCCACTGCAGCCGTTTCTGCTTGTTCGCGTTGTTCAGGGGTGGCCGAATGGAGGGTTTCCGCACAACTGCAAGCCTCTGGAGGATCCTGCACCTCGTCGTTCGTGGGACTTCACTGGCACCAGCAGCGTCGAATATTTGTTTGCTCGTCTTTAGTGGCATGCTTGCAGCCGCCCTCTTGATTCGATTTGTTTGTCTTGCAGAAACCTTCCTTGTCGTGCCTTTGTCTGCACGAACGCGCGTTTGCTCCGAATCAGCGACGAATTTCTTCAAAGTTCGATGGTCGCGCTTAAGCTTTCGTGCAATATCGAATGTCTGCATACCTTGTCCAAGGCATCGAACGATTTCACGCTTCTCGACAGCAGAGAGATCCTTTTTCCTCCCCATGGTTGAACGAAATGGCCGAACGCTTAAAAACGCGGAACTTAAATAGACTTGTTAATTACTACAATTGCGCTCACCTGCCAGACTACCATGGACTGTACCATGACTGAGGGTGATTTCAGTACTTGAAAAACAAAAAATGTAATCTTTATGACACTTAAATACATTTTGCATAATAATTTGGAACACGGGACCGTGTTCCAAATTATTATGCAAAGGATATTTATCTCAGATTTTCCTAAATAGCTTCCTTGAAATGTTACCCGGCTTTTGAGCTCTCCTGCCGGGCGTGGGTTTGCGTCAGCGCCCGGTAACATTATGGAAGCTAAAAGAAAGAAAAAAGAAACAAATCTAAGTGCGATTGCTGGTGTCTAAATACATTTTGCATAATAATTTGGAACACGGGACCGTGTTCCAAATTATTATGCAAGTGATATTTATCTCAGATTTTCCTAAATAGCTTTACTCGTCGTGCCGACCGGAGGGAGGCCACTCCCCGCCGCAGCTGAACAGTCATCCCGGCCTAGTGGAGGTCTGCGCAGGGGGGGTCTTCCTTGAAATGTTACCCGGCTTCCGAGCTCTCCTGCCGGGCGTGGGTTTGCGTCAGCGCCCGGTAACATTATGGAAGCTAAAAGAAAGAAAAAAGAAACAAATCTAAGAGCAAGTGCTGGTGTATTTACTCGTCGTGTCCACCGGAGGGAGGCAACTCCCCGCCGCAGCTGCAGAGGCAGCTTTGAAAAGTCATCCCGGCCTAGTGGAGGTCTGCGCAGGGGGGGTCTTCCTTGAAATGTTACCCGGCTTTTGAGCTCTCCTGTCCGGCGTGGGTTTGCGTCAGCGGCCGGTGTCATTTACTCGTCGTGCCGACCGGAGGGAGGCCACTCCCCGCCGCAGCTGAACAGTCATCCCGGCCTAGTGGAGGTCTGCGCAGGGGGGGTCTTCCTTGAAATGTTACCCGGCTTTTGAGCTCTCCTGCCGGGCGTGGGTTTGCGTCAGCGCCCGGTAACATTATGGAAGCTAAAAGAAAGAAAAAAGAAACAAATCTAAGTGCGATTGCTGGTGTCTAAATACATTTTGCATAATAATTTGGAACACGGGACCGTGTTCCAAATTATTATGCAAGTGATATTTATCTCAGATTTTCCTAAATAGCTTTACTCGTCGTGCCGACCGGAGGGAGGCCACTCCCCGCCGCAGCTGAACAGTCATCCCGGCCTAGTGGAGGTCTGCGCAGGGGGGGTCTTCCTTGAAATGTTACCCGGCTTCCGAGCTCTCCTGCCGGGCGTGGGTTTGCGTCAGCGCCCGGTAACATTATGGAAGCTAAAAGAAAGAAAAAAGAAACAAATCTAAGAGCAAGTGCTGGTGTATTTACTCGTCGTGTCCACCGGAGGGAGGCAACTCCCCGCCGCAGCTGCAGAGGCAGCTTTGAAAAGTCATCCCGGCCTAGTGGAGGTCTGCGCAGGGGGGGTCTTCCTTGAAATGTTACCCGGCTTTTGAGCTCTCCTGTCCGGCGTGGGTTTGCGTCAGCGGCCGGTGTCATTTACTCGTCGTGCCGACCGGAGGGAGGCCACTCCCCGCCGCAGCTGAACAGTCATCCCGGCCTAGTGGAGGTCTGCGCAGGGGGGGTCTTCCTTGAAATGTTACCCGGCTTTTGAGCTCTCCTGCCGGGCGTGGGTTTGCGTCAGCGCCCGGTAACATTATGGAAGCTAAAAGAAAGAAAAAAGAAACAAATCTAAGTGCGATTGCTGGTGTCTAAATACATTTTGCATAATAATTTGGAACACGGGACCGTGTTCCAAATTATTATGCAAGTGATATTTATCTCAGATTTTCCTAAATAGCTTTACTCGTCGTGCCGACCGGAGGGAGGCCACTCCCCGCCGCAGCTGAACAGTCATCCCGGCCTAGTGGAGGTCTGCGCAGGGGGGGTCTTCCTTGAAATGTTACCCGGCTTCCGAGCTCTCCTGCCGGGCGTGGGTTTGCGTCAGCGCCCGGTAACATTATGGAAGCTAAAAGAAAGAAAAAAGAAACAAATCTAAGAGCAAGTGCTGGTGTATTTACTCGTCGTGTCCACCGGAGGGAGGCAACTCCCCGCCGCAGCTGCAGAGGCAGCTTTGAAAAGTCATCCCGGCCTAGTGGAGGTCTGCGCAGGGGGGGTCTTCCTTGAAATGTTACCCGGCTTTTGAGCTCTCCTGTCCGGCGTGGGTTTGCGTCAGCGGCCGGTGTCATTTACTCGTCGTGCCGACCGGAGGGAGGCCACTCCCCGCCACAGCTGAACAGTCATCCCGGCCTAGTGGAGGTCTGCGCAGGGGGGGTCTTCCTTGAAATGTTACCCGGCTTTTGAGCTCTCCTGTCCGGCGTGGGTTTGCGTCAGCGGCCGGTGTCATTTACTCGTCGTGCCGACCGGAGGGAGGCCACTCCCCGCCACAGCTGAACAGTCATCCCGGCCTAGTGGAGGTCTGCGCAGGGGGGGTCTTCCTTGAAATGTTACCCGGCTTTTGAGCTCTCCTGTCCGGCGTGGGTTTGCGTCAGCGGCCGGTGTCATTTACTCGTCGTGCCGACCGGAGGGAGGCCACTCCCCGCCACAGCTGAACAGTCATCCCGGCCTAGTGGAGGTCTGCGCAGGGGGGGTCTTCCTTGAAATGTTACCCGGCTTTTGAGCTCTCCTGTCCGGCGTGGGTTTGCGTCAGCGGCCGGTGTCATTTACTCGTCGTGCCGACCGGAGGGAGGCCACTCCCCGCCACAGCTGAACAGTCATCCCGGCCTAGTGGAGGTCTGCGCAGGGGGGGTCTTCCTTGAAATGTTACCCGGCTTTTGAGCTCTCCTGTCCGGCGTGGGTTTGCGTCAGCGGCCGGTGTCATTTACTCGTCGTGCCGACCGGAGGGAGGCCACTCCCCGCCACAGCTGAACAGTCATCCCGGCCTAGTGGAGGTCTGCGCAGGGGGGGTCTTCCTTGAAATGTTACCCGGCTTTTGAGCTCTCCTGTCCGGCGTGGGTTTGCGTCAGCGGCCGGTGTCATTTACTCGTCGTGCCGACCGGAGGGAGGCCACTCCCCGCCACAGCTGAACAGTCATCCCGGCCTAGTGGAGGTCTGCGCAGGGGGGGTCTTCCTTGAAATGTTACCCGGCTTTTGAGCTCTCCTGTCCGGCGTGGGTTTGCGTCAGCGGCCGGTGTCATTTACTCGTCGTGCCGACCGGAGGGAGGCCACTCCCCGCCACAGCTGAACAGTCATCCCGGCCTAGTGGAGGTCTGCGCAGGGGGGGTCTTCCTTGAAATGTTACCCGGCTTTTGAGCTCTCCTGTCCGGCGTGGGTTTGCGTCAGCGGCCGGTGTCATTTACTCGTCGTGCCGACCGGAGGGAGGCCACTCCCCGCCACAGCTGAACAGTCATCCCGGCCTAGTGGAGGTCTGCGCAGGGGGGGTCTTCCTTGAAATGTTACCCGGCTTTTGAGCTCTCCTGTCCGGCGTGGGTTTGCGTCAGCGGCCGGTGTCATTTACTCGTCGTGCCGACCGGAGGGAGGCCACTCCCCGCCACAGCTGAACAGTCATCCCGGCCTAGTGGAGGTCTGCGCAGGGGGGGTCTTCCTTGAAATGTTACCCGGCTTTTGAGCTCTCCTGTCCGGCGTGGGTTTGCGTCAGCGGCCGGTGTCATTTACTCGTCGTGCCGACCGGAGGGAGGCCACTCCCCGCCACAGCTGAACAGTCATCCCGGCCTAGTGGAGGTCTGCGCAGGGGGGGTCTTCCTTGAAATGTTACCCGGCTTTTGAGCTCTCCTGTCCGGCGTGGGTTTGCGTCAGCGGCCGGTGTCATTTACTCGTCGTGTCCACCGGAGGGAGGCCACTCCCCGCCGCAGCTGCAGCGGCAGCTTTGAAACGTCATCCCGGCCCCCTGGAACTGTGCGCGGGGGGGGCGATGCGTCCCGTGCGAGGTACCAGGTCGCGCTGCGCCGTCTGCCTGGCCGCTTTGGGCCCGCTGGAAGTCTATTAAAGCTCCGCGATCTCCGCCTCGGTGCTTAAAAAGCGTCCATCCGCTCTCCTGGAGCTTCTTTCGGTCATCTCGTCCGCGTGCACGGCCTGCCGGTGGCACCGGCTGGAGCTCCGCAAAAAGCTCCATTTCTGTTAAAAATGCTTAGCCGCGTCCCTGGAAGCCCAATCGGGCGTAGAAAGTGAGGGGGAAGGCCCCCAAAGCACCGGCTGGAAGTCCCAAAAAAGCTCCATGATTGGTCAATAATGCTTAGCCGCCTCCCTGGAAGCCTAATCGGGCATAAAAAGCTAGGCGGAACGGCCCCAAAGCTCCACACGGAAGTCCCAAAAAAGCTCCATGATTGGTCAATAATGCTTAGCCGCCTCCCTGGAAGCCTAATCGGGCATAAAAAGCTAGGCGGAACGGCCCCAAAGCTCCACACGGAAGTCCCAAAAAAGCTCCATGATTGGTCAATAATGCTTAGCCGCCTCCCTGGAAGCCTAATCGGGCATAAAAAGCTAGGCGGAACGGCCCCAAAGCTCCACACGGAAGTCCCAAAAAAGCTCCATGATTGGTCAATAATGCTTAGCCGCCTCCCTGGAAGCCTAATCGGGCATAAAAAGCTAGGCGGAACGGCCCCAAAGCTCCACACGGAAGTCCCAAAAAAGCTCCATGATTGGTCAATAATGCTTAGCCGCCTCCCTGGAAGCCTAATCGGGCATAAAAAGCTAGGCGGAACGGCCCCAAAGCTCCACACGGAAGTCCCAAAAAAGCTCCATGATTGGTCAATAATGCTTAGCCGCCTCCCTGGAAGCCTAATCGGGCATAAAAAGTTAGGCGGAACGGCCCCAAAGCTCCACACGGAAGTCCCAAAAAAGCTCCATGATTGGTCAATAATGCTTAGCCGCCTCCCTGGAAGCCTAATCGGGCATAAAAAGCTAGGCGGAACGGCCCCAAAGCTCCACACGGAAGTCCCAAAAAAGCTCCATGATTGGTCAATAATGCTTAGCCGCCTCCCTGGAAGCCTAATCGGGCATAAAAAGTTAGGCGGAACGGCTCCAAAGCTCCACACGGAAGTCCCAAAAAAGCTCCATGATTGGTCAATAATGCTTAGCCGCCTCCCTGGAAGCCTAATCGGGCATAAAAAGTTAGGCGGAACGGCCCCAAAGCTCCACACGGAAGTCCCAAAAAAGCTCCATGATTGGTCAATAATGCTTAGCCGCCTCCCTGGAAGCCTAATCGGGCATAAAAAGTTAGGCGGAACGGCCCCAAAGCTCCACACGGAAGTCCGAAAAAAGCTCAAAAATTTTCTAAGTGCCAACGGCTCATTCGCCGTAATGTGTCCGCTCCGCGCTGGTTCCCCGGTCGGCCGCGAATAGCGCAAAATCAGCCTCACGGAAGTTCGAAAAAAGCTCAAAAATTTTCTAAGTGCCAACGGCTCATTCGCCGTAATGTGTCCGCTCCGCGCTGGTTCCCCGGTCGGCCGCGAATAGCGCAAAATCAGCCTCACGGAAGTTCGAAAAAAGCTCAAAAATTTTCTAAGTGCCAACGGCTCATTCGCCGTAATGTGTCCGCTCCGCGCTGGTTCCCCGGTCGGCCGCGAATAGCGCAAAAATCAGCCTAAGTGCAGTACCAACCTTGGCGTGTTGGTGCGCCAGAGTACGATGAGTTGGTCCCCCTAGTCACTGTACTCATTACCTTTACCCCCTAATCGCAAAATATAGTCAGAACGTATATGCAGAAGACTATTTTTTTCTTTTTTAAAATTTTCTAAGTGCCAGCGGATGCTGGCACACGAACTGTCCGAGCTACGACGGTTCTCCGGTCGGACAGCGAGGGTGAAAAAGCGGTCCTAAAATCACCGAGGGCTGCCGCACAAGTTGTCCGAGTGGCGACGGTTCCCCGGTCGGCCACGAATGTCGAAAATTCGGCCTCTCCACCACGGAGGTCGGTGAGAATTTCAGAATATTTTCTAAGTGCCAACGGCTCTTGCGCCGTAAAGTGTCCGCTTTGCCTGGTTCCCTCGGTCGGCCACAAATAGCGAAAAATCAGCCTCTCCTTCTGGAGCTCGCCTAAGTGCCAACGGCTCTTGCGCCGTAATGTGTCCGCTTTGTCTGGTTCCCTCGGTCGGCCACAAACGGCGAAAAATCAGCCTCTCCTTCTGGAGCTCGTGCCAACTTTGGCGAATATTTTCTAAGTGCCAACGGCTCTTGCGCCGTAAAGTGTCCGCTTTGCCTGGTTCCCTCGGTCGGCCACAAATAGCGAAAAATCAGCCTCTCCTTCTGGAGCTCGCCTAAGTGCCAACGGCTCTTGCGCCGTAATGTGTCCGCTTTGTCTGGTTCCCTCGGTCGGCCACAAACGGCGAAAAATCAGCCTCTCATTCTGGAGCTCGTGCCAACTTTGGCGAATATTTTCTAAGTGCCAACGGCTCTTGCGCCGTAATGTGTCCGCTTTGCCTGGTTCCCTCGGTCGGCCACAAATAGCGAAAAAATCAGCCTCTCCTTCTGGAGCTCGCCTAAGTGCCAACGGCTCTTGCGCCGTAATGTGTCCGCTTTGCCTGGTTCCCTCGGTCGGCCACAAACGGCGAAAAATCAGCCTCTCATTCTGGAGCTCGTGCCAACTTTGGCGAATATTTTCTAAGTGCCAACGGCTCTTGCGCCGTAATGTGTCCGCTTTGCCTGGTTCCCTCGGTCGGCCACAAATAGCGAAAAAATCAGCCTCTCCTTCTGGAGCTCGCCTAAGTGCCAACGGCTCTTGCGCCGTAATGTGTCCGCTTTGTCTGGTTCCCTCGGTCGGCCACAAACGGCGAAAAATCAGCCTCTCATTCTGGAGCTCGTGCCAACTTTGGCGAATATTTTCTAAGTGCCAACGGCTCTTGCGCCGTAATGTGTCCGCTTTGCCTGGTTCCCTCGGTCGGCCACAAATAGCGAAAAAATCAGCCTCTCCTTCTGGAGCTCGCCTAAGTGCCAACGGCTCTTGCGCCGTAATGTGTCCGCTTTGCCTGGTTCCCTCGGTCGGCCACAAACGGCGAAAAATCAGCCTCTCATTCTGGAGCTCGTGCCAACTTTGGCGAATATTTTCTAAGTGCCAACGGCTCTTGCGCCGTAATGTGTCCGCTTTGCCTGGTTCCCTCGGTCGGCCACGAACGGCGAAAAATCAGCCTCTCCTTCTGGAGCTTGCCTAAGTGCCAACGGCTCTTGCGCCGTAATGTGTCCGCTTTGCCTGGTTCCCTCGGTCGGCCACAAATAGCGAAAAACCAGCCTCTCCTTCTGGAGCTCGCCTAAGTGCCAACGGCTCTTGCGCCGTAATGTGTCCGCTTTGCCTGGTTCCCTCGGTCGGCCACAAATAGCGAAAAACCAGCCTCTCCTTCTGGAGCTCGCCTAAGTGCCAACGGCTCTTGCGCCGTAATGTGTCCGCTTTGCCTGGTTCCCTCGGTCGGCCACAAACGGCGAAAAACCAGCCTCTCCTTCTGGAGCTCGCCTAAGTGCCAACGGCTCTTGCGCCGTAATGTGTCCGCTTTGCCTGGTTCCCTCGGTCGGCCACAAATAGCGAAAAATCAGCCTCTCCTTCTGGAGCTCGCCTAAGTGCCAACGGCTCTTGCGCCGTAATGTGTCCGCTTTGCCTGGTTCCCTCGGTCGGCCACAAATAGCGAAAAACCAGCCTCTCCTTCTGGAGCTCGCCTAAGTGCCAACGGCTCTTGCGCCGTAATGTGTCCGCTTTGCCTGGTTCCCTCGGTCGGCCACAAACGGCGAAAAACCAGCCTCTCCTTCTGGAGCTCGCCTAAGTGCCAACGGCTCTTGCGCCGTAATGTGTCCGCTTTGCCTGGTTCCCTCGGTCGGCCACAAATAGCGAAAAACCAGCCTCTCCTTCTGGAGCTCGCCTAAGTGCCAACGGCTCTTGCGCCGTAATGTGTCCGCTTTGCCTGGTTCCCTCGGTCGGCCACAAACGGCGAAAAATCAGCCTCTCCTTCTGGAGCTCGCCTAAGTGCCAACGGCTCTTGCGCCGTAATGTGTCCGCTTTGCCTGGTTCCCTCGGTCGGCCACAAATAGCGAAAAACCAGCCTCTCCTTCTGGAGCTCGCCTAAGTGCCAACGGCTCTTGCGCCGTAATGTGTCCGCTTTGCCTGGTTCCCTCGGTCGGCCACAAACGGCGAAAAATCAGCCTCTCCTTCTGGAGCTCGCCTAAGTGCCAACGGCTCTTGCGCCGTAATGTGTCCGCTTTGCCTGGTTCCCTCGGTCGGCCACAAATAGCGAAAAACCAGCCTCTCCTTCTGGAGCTCGCCTAAGTGCCAACGGCTCTTGCGCCGTAATGTGTCCGCTTTGCCTGGTTCCCTCGGTCGGCCACAAACGGCGAAAAATCAGCCTCTCCTTCTGGAGCTCGCCTAAGTGCCAACGGCTCTTGCGCCGTAATGTGTCCGCTTTGCCTGGTTCCCTCGGTCGGCCACAAATAGCGAAAAACCAGCCTCTCCTTCTGGAGCTCGCCTAAGTGCCAACGGCTCTTGCGCCGTAATGTGTCCGCTTTGCCTGGTTCCCTCGGTCGGCCACAAACGGCGAAAAATCAGCCTCTCCTTCTGGAGCTCGCCTAAGTGCCAACGGCTCTTGCGCCGTAATGTGTCCGCTTTGCCTGGTTCCCTCGGTCGGCCACAAATAGCGAAAAACCAGCCTCTCCTTCTGGAGCTCGCGCCAACTTTGTCAAAAAATTTCTAAGTGCCAACGGCTCTTGCGCCGTAAAGTGTCCGCTTTGCCTGGTTCCCTCGGTCGGCCACAAATAGCGAAAAATCAGCCTCTCCTTCTGGAGCTCGCCTAAGTGCCAACGGCTCTTGCGCCGTAATGTGTCCGCTTTGCCTGGTTCCCTCGGTCGGCCACAAATAGCGAAAAACCAGCCTCTCCTTCTGGAGCTCGCCTAAGTGCCAACGGCTCTTGCGCCGTAATGTGTCCGCTTTGCCTGGTTCCCTCGGTCGGCCACAAATAGCGAAAAATCAGCCTCTCCTTCTGGAGCTCGCCTAAGTGCCAACGGCTCTTGCGCCGTAATGTGTCCGCTTTGCCTGGTTCCCTCGGTCGGCCACAAATAGCGAAAAACCAGCCTCTCCTTCTGGAGCTCGCGCCAACTTTGTCAAAAAATTTCTAAGTGCCAACGGCTCTTGCGCCGTAAAGTGTCCGCTTTGCCTGGTTCCCTCGGTCGGCCACAAATAGCGAAAAATCAGCCTCTCCTTCTGGAGCTCGTGCCAACTTTGGCGAATATTTTCTAAGTGCCAACGGCTCTTGCGCCGTAATGTGTCCGCTTTGCCTGGTTCCCTCGGTCGGCCACAAATAGCGAAAAATCAGCCTCTCCTTCTGGAGCTCGCCTAAGTGCCAACGGCTCTTGCGCCGTAAAGTGTCCGCTTTGTCTGGTTCCCTCGGTCGGCCACAAACGGCGAAAAATCAGCCTCTCCTTCTGGAGCTCGTGCCAACTTTGGCGAATATTTTCTAAGTGCCAACGGCTCTTGCGCCGTAAAGTGTCCGCTTTGTCTGGTTCCCTCGGTCGGCCACAAATAGCGAAAAATCAGCCTCTCCTTCTGGAGCTCGCGCAAGTGCCAACGGCTCTTGCGCCGTAAAGTGTCCGCTTTGTCTGGTTCCCTCGGTCGGCCACAAATAGCGAAAAATCAGCCTCTCCTTCTGGAGCTCGTGCCAACTTTGGCGAATATTTTCTAAGTGCCAACGGCTCTTGCGCCGTAATGTGTCCGCTTTGTCTGGTTCCCTCGGTCGGCCACAAATAGCGAAAAATCAGCCTCTCCTTCTGGAGCTCGCGCAAGTGCCAACGGCTCTTGCGCCGTAAAGTGTCCGCTTTGTCTGGTTCCCTCGGTCGGCCACAAATAGCGAAAAATCAGCCTCTCCTTCTGGAGCTCGTGCCAACTTTGGCGAATATTTTCTAAGTGCCAACGGCTCTTGCGCCGTAATGTGTCCGCTTTGTCTGGTTCCCTCGGTCGGCCACAAATAGCGAAAAATCAGCCTCTCCTTCTGGAGCTCGTGCCAACTTTGGCGAATATTTTCTAAGTGCCAACGGCTCTTGCGCCGTAAAGTGTCCGCTTTGCCTGGTTCCCTCGGTCGGCCACAAATAGCGAAAAATCAGCCTCTCCTTCTGGAGCTCGCGCCAACTTTGTCAAAAAATTTCTAAGTGCCAACGGCTCTTGCGCCGTAAAGTGTCCGCTTTGCCTGGTTCCCTCGGTCGGCCACAAATAGCGAAAAATCAGCCTCTCCTTCTGGAGCTCGCGCCAACTTTGTCGAAAAATTTCTAAGTGCCAACGGCTCTTGCGCCGTAAAGTGTCCGCTTTGTCTGGTTCCCTCGGTCGGCCGCAAATAGCGAAAAATCAGCCTCTCGCCCGTCAGGTACCAGGCGTTGGGGTACCAGGGGTAAGTGCAGTACCAGCTTTGGTCTGTTGGTGCGCCAGAGTACGATGAGTTGGTCCCCCTAGTCACTGTACTCATTACCTTTACCCCCAAATCGCAAAATATAGTCAGAACGAGTGTGGGGAACACAAGTTTTGGCCCCGAGAACCAGGCGGCTGGTGTCTCTAGCGATGTGTTCCCCCCCAAAAAGTGTTCACATGCTCGGACAGCGAACCTAGGAGCTACCGCAAAGCACTCTGGAAGTGCAAGAGCGAAAAATTTTCTAAGTACAAAAACTCTCGAAAATTTTCAAAGTGTCACAGTGCTCGAAAATTTTCAAAGTGCTACATGCTTTCCATCCAAGGAAGGAATAGTGGAGGACCGGCCGCCTCCTTAAACACAAGCCGGCGGAACGACGGGGAGGACCGGCCGCCTCCTTAAACACAGGCCGGTGGAACGTTTGGCAGAATTCTTCTCGTGGAGGACCGGCCGCCTCCTTAAACACAAGCCGGCGGAACGACGGGGAGGACCGGCCGCCTCCTTAAACACAGGCCGGTGGAACGTTTGGCAGAATTCTTCTCGTGGAGGACCGGCCGCCTCCTTAAACACAGGCCGGTGGGAACGGTTGGCAGAATTGCGTGACGGCCGCCTGCTCCCGGCGTCCGCACGTGAACGAACACCCCCTCCCGGGGACGGCCGTCTGCTCCCGACCGCCGTCCTTCACCCCCTCACCTTCCGGACCCCCGTCTGCTCCCGGCGGGCCTCCGAGTACCCCCACCTTCTCCCGAACTGACCGACAGGCAATGAGACCCGCCTTGGTAGGGCCCCCACCGGCCCCGGCTCGCGCCGGCGTTGGGTGGACGGTTCCTCCCCACTTGCGGGTCGCTCTCCACGGAGGACCGGTCGCCTCACTAAACATAGGCCGGGCGAAAATCTGCGAATGTTATACATCCAAGGAGGGAGGACCGGCCGCCTCCTTAAACCACCGGCCGGGCGAAAATATGCGAATGTTATACATCCAAGGAGGGAGGACCGGTCGCCTCACTAAACATAGGCCGGGCGAAAATCTGCGAATGTTATACATCCAAGGAGGGAGGACCGGCCGCCTCCTTAAACCACCGGCCGGGCGAAAATCTGCGAATGTTATACATCCAAGAAAGGAAGGAAGGAGGGAACCGGCCGCCTCCTTAAACACAGGCCGGGCGAAAATCTGCGAATCTTATCCATCCAAGGACGGAGGACCGGCCGCCTCCTTAAACACAGGCCGGTAGGAACGGTTGGCAGAATCGCGTGACGGCCGCCTGCTCCCGGCGTCCGCACGTGAACGAACACCCCCTCCCGGGGACGGCCGTCTGCTCCCGGCCGCCGTCCTTCACCCCCCTCAGCTTCCGGACCCCCGTCTGCTCCCGGCGGGCCTCCGAGTACCCTCCCCTTCTCCCGAACTGACCGACTGGCACTCATGACCCGCCTTGGTAGGGCCCCCACCGGCCCCGGCTCGCGCCGGCGTTGGGTGGACGGTTCCTCCCCACTTGCGGGTCGCACTCTAGCGCCTCGGCCGCCGCGAGAGCGTGCGCTACGCGCCGCCCCCGCAGGCCTTGGCGCGACCGAACGGCAGCGAGACCGAGACGCCCCGAATCACCCACCTAGAGGAAATCAACGGAGGCCGAGCGCGCGATCCGATTGCGGCACGCCGCGTGGGTGTCCGCCGGCCGCGCCGGTCTACCGCGAATGCTGTTTCTCAAACCCTTGCCTAACCAGACGGCACCGCGGGATGTGTTGTCGCAACTCTGCTCGACTATCCGAATAGCCTTTCCCGACTACCGCGTTGCGGGAGGCGTCTTTCGTGCCGCCGGTGGCGTATGACCTTCCGCGAGAGGCGTGCGGGCTCGGGGGGGCCGCAACGACCGAGTCTGACTCGGACGGGGCGCAGCTTCCCTCCCGGTCACAGCAATAAGCGCCGAACGCAGCGTTGGTCACCAGCCACCCCGGCGGGTTCGTCGGGAGCGCCGGTACCCTTCCGTAGCTAGTTGCCAGCTGGCCACAGCGGGCCGCACCGACCGAGTCTGACTCGGACGGGGCGCAGCTT
>NW_026871983.1:290000-307500 GCF_033458585.1 Syngnathus typhle
ATGAGGCAGCATCCTCGGGCAGCAGGCGGGAGGAGGCAGCCTCCCCTTAGTATAACTTAGTCTCCGGAGAATGACAGCGGGCGCGCGCAAGAGGCCAGTCCGGGGATGAGGCAGCATCCTCGGGCAGCAGGCGGGAGGAGGCAGCCTCCCCTTAGTATAACTTAGTCTCCGGAGAATGACAGCGGGCGCGCGCAAGAGGCCAGTCCGGGGATGAGGCAGCATCCTCGGGCAGCAGGCGGGAGGAGGCAGCCTCCCCTTAGTATAACTTAGTCTCCGGAGAATGACAGCGGGCGCGCGCAAGAGGCCAGTCCGGGGATGAGGCAGCATCCTCGGGCAGCAGGCGGGAGGAGGCAGCCTCCCCTTAGTATAACTTAGTCTCCGGAGAATGACAGCGGGCGCGCGCAAGAGGCCAGTCCGGGGATGAGGCAGCATCCTCGGGCAGCAGGCGGGAGGAGGCAGCCTCCCCTTAGTATAACTTAGTCTCCGGAGAATGACAGCGGGCGCGCGCAAGAGGCCAGTCCGGGGATGAGGCAGCATCCTCGGGCAGCAGGCGGGAGGAGGCAGCCTCCCCTTAGTATAACTTAGTCTCCGGAGAATGACAGCGGGCGCGCCTAAGAGGCTGGTCCGGGGACCAGGCACTCTCCCCGGACAACAAAGCACGTCCCCCTCCTGAGTGGACAAAAAAAATCCACTCCTGGTACCTAGAATTTTCTCCAGCGGCGGGCTGGGAGTCTAATCTTTCTCCTGGCCGAGAAAAGAGCACTCTCCCCGGACAACAAAGCACGTCCCCCTCCTGAGTGGACAAAAAAAATCCACTCCTGGTACCTAGAATTTTCTCCAGCGGCGGGCTGGGAGTCTAATCTTTCTCCTGGCCGAGAAAAGAGCACTCTCCCCGGACAACAAAGCACGTCCCCCTCCTGAGTGGACAAAAAAAATCCACTCCTGGTACCTAAGATTTTCTCCAGCGGCGGGCTGGGAGTCTAATCTTTCTCCTGGCAGAGAAAAGAGCACTTTCCCCCGGACAACAAAGCACGTCCCCCTCCTGAGTGGACAAAAAAAATCCACTCCTGGTACCTAGAATTTTCTCCAGCGGCGGGCTGGGAGTCTAATCTTTCTCCTGGCCGAGAAAAGAGCACTTTCCCCCGGACACCAAACCAGCCAACGTCCCCCTCCTGAGTGGACAAAAAAAATCCACTCCTGGTACCTAAAATTTTCTCCAGCGGCGGGCTTGGGACGAAAATCAATCTTCCTCCCGAAATTAAACCACTATTGGCGGACGCCAGCCCCAAGCGCCAGCCCCGACCGCCACCCCCCGACCGCCACAAGGCGACCGCCACAAGGCGACCGCCACAAGGCGACCGCCACCGGCCCCAAGCGCCAGCCCCGACCGCCACCCCCCGACCGCCACAAGGCGACCGCCACAAGGCGACCGCCACAAGGCGACCGCCACCGGCCCCAAGCGCCAGCCCCGACCGCCACCCCCCGACCGCCACAAGGCGACCGCCACAAGGCGACCGCCACAAGGCGACCGCCACCGGCCCCAAGCGCCAGCCCCGACCGCCACCCCCCGACCGCCACAAGGCGACCGCCACAAGGCGACCGCCACAAGGCGACCGCCACCGGCCCCAAGCGCCAGCCCCGACCGCCACCCCCCGACCGCCACAAGGCGACCGCCACAAGGCGACCGCCACCGGCCCCAAGCGCCAGCCCCGACCGCCACCCCCCGACCGCCACAAGGCGACCGCCACAAGGCGACCGCCACAAGGCGACCGCCACAAGGCGACCGCCACAAGGCGACCGCCACTGGCCCCAAGCGCCAGCCCCGACCGCCACCCCCCGACCGCCACAAGGCGACCGCCACAAGGCGACCGCCACAAGGCGACCGCCACAAGGCGACCGCCACAAGGCGACCGCCACTGGCCCCAAGCGCCAGCCCCGACCGCCACCCCCCGACCGCCACAAGGCGACCGCCACAAGGCGACCGCCACCGGCCCCAAGCGCCAGCCCCGACCGCCACCCCCCGACCGCCACAAGGCGACCGCCACAAGGCGTTAGTGGCCGCGCCCGGTACTTTACTGGACCCTATTTGGCCCGCGGACCGGCCGGCGTCGCTTCCTTGAATGCTTAGCCGCCTTTCGAGCTGCCATGCCGGGCTTGAGTTAGTGGTTTGCGCCCGGTACTCTACGTTAAAAGTCAGGCGGAACGGCTCTGAAGCTCCAGACGGTGCTTCCTTGAATGCTTAGCCGCCTTTCGAGCTGCCATGCCGGGCTTGAGTTAGTGGTTTGCGCCCGGTACTCTACGTTAAAAGTCAGGCGGAACGGCTCTGAAGCTCCAGACGGTGCTTCCTTGAATGCTTAGCCGCCTTTCGAGCTGCCATGCCGGGCTTGAGTTAGTGGTTTGCGCCCGGTACTCTACGTTAAAAGTCAGGCGGAACGGCTCTGAAGCTCCAGACGGTGCTTCCTTGAATGCTTAGCCGCCTTTCGAGCTGCCATGCCGGGCTTGAGTTAGTGGTTTGCGCCCGGTACTCTACGTTAAAAGTCAGGCGGAACGGCTCTGAAGCTCCAGACGGTGCTTCCTTGAATGCTTAGCCGCCTTTCGAGCTGCCATGCCGGGCTTGAGTTAGTGGTTTGCGCCCGGTACTCTACGTTAAAAGTCAGGCGGAACGGCTCTGAAGCTCCAGACGGTGCTTCCTTGAATGCTTAGCCGCCTTTCGAGCTGCCATGCCGGGCTTGAGTTAGTGGTTTGCGCCCGGTACTCTACGTTAAAAGTCAGGCGGAACGGCTCTGAAGCTCCAGACGGTGCTTCCTTGAATGCTTAGCCGCCTTTCGAGCTGCCATGCCGGGCTTGAGTTAGTGGTTTGCGCCCGGTACTCTACGTTAAAAGTCAGGCGGAACGGCTCTGAAGCTCCAGACGGTGCTTCCTTGAATGCTTAGCCGCCTTTCGAGCTGCCATGCCGGGCTTGAGTTAGTGGTTTGCGCCCGGTACTCTACGTTAAAAGTCAGGCGGAACGGCTCTGAAGCTCCAGACGGTGCTTCCTTGAATGCTTAGCCGCCTTTCGAGCTGCCATGCCGGGCTTGAGTTAGTGGTTTGCGCCCGGTACTCTACGTTAAAAGTCAGGCGGAACGGCTCTGAAGCTCCAGACGGTGCTTCCTTGAATGCTTAGCCGCCTTTCGAGCTGCCATGCCGGGCTTGAGTTAGTGGTTTGCGCCCGGTACTCTACGTTAAAAGTCAGGCGGAACGGCTCTGAAGCTCCAGACGGTGCTTCCTTGAATGCTTAGCCGCCTTTCGAGCTGCCATGCCGGGCTTGAGTTAGTGGTTTGCGCCCGGTACTCTACGTTAAAAGTCAGGCGGAACGGCTCTGAAGCTCCAGACGGTGCTTCCTTGAATGCTTAGCCGCCTTTCGAGCTCTCCTGCCCGGCGTGGGTTTCGCGTCCGCGCCCGGTACATTATGGAAGCCAAAAAAAAAAAAAATTCTAAGTGCGAGTGGGACCGGCCTGGGGGGCTTCCTTGAAAGCCCATCCGCCCTCCGAGCTCTCCCACCGGTCGTGGGTTGGCGTCCGCCACTGCTCAAAGCGAACTTCAAATTATCTGCTTAATAATGTGGAACACCATTCTTAAGTAGTTTTTCCTTAATTTGGGCTCAACTGGCCGGTAATGATCCCCGGTGTCTGAGATTGATCTCAGTGATCCAAAGAGCCCTGACACGTAATACCATCCATGAGTTTAATTGAAAAACAAAAAATGTAATCTTTATGACACATAAATACAATTTGCATAATAATTTGGAACACAGTGTAGACTTCCAGCGGACCGCGCGCGGCTCGGCTGACGGCGCAGCGCGATCTGGTACCGCTGCGCGGGACGAAACACGCCCCGTGCAGAGTTCCAGGCGGCCGGGAAGACATTTAAGCGCTGCCGCTGCAGCTGCGGCGGGGATTTGCCGTCCTCCGGTGGACACGACGAGTAAATACACCAGCAATCGCACTTACACCGTGTTCCAAATTATTATGCAAGTGACATTTATCTCAGATTTTCCTAAATAGTCGATGCAAAATGAGTCAGCATAATTTTCAAGTCATCAACCATTATTTTGATGAATTCTAATTTTATTGAACAAACCTCCGAATGATCACAGAATTTTTAAAAAATAAAAAACTTAAAATGCACTGTTCCACATTATTACGCACAACAGAGTTTTATAACATTTTATAGGTTTTTATGAACTGAAATGCCCATCTTAAGAATTTACAGCATTAGGAGGTCATATTTACTGAAATCAAAAGCTATTTCAAAGAAAAGACAAACAAGTTACATTTTAACATAGGACCCTTTATTTCAATAAAAAACAAAGTTACATTTTAACATAGGACCCTTTGTTCAACAGCAGCTTCACGATTCTTCCATCCACTGAACTTGTGAGTTTTTGTACAGTTTCTGGTTGAATTTCTTGGCAGGATCTAAGAATAGCCTGCCAGAGCTGCTCTTTGGAATTGAACTGCCTCCCACCTTCGTAGATTTTCTGCTTGACGATGCTCCACAAGTTTTCAATAGGATTGAGGTCAGGGGAGCATGGGGGCCACACCATCAGTTTCTCTCCCTTTATTCCCATAGATGCCAAAGACGTTGACGTATTTCTTGCAGCATGAGACGGTGCATTGTCATGCATGAAGATGATCTTTTGACGGAAAGCACGGTTCTTCCTGTTGTACCATGGACAGAAGTGTTGAGTCAGAAATTCCACGTAGTTAACAGACGTAATTTTGACGCCTTCAGGGACCCTAAAGGGGCCAAGCAGCTCTCTCCCCATGATTCCGGCCCAAAACATCACTCCGCCACCTCCCTGCTGACGCCGCAGCCTTGTTGGGCTATCGTGGCCGTCCACCAACCATCCACGACTCCATCCATCTGTAAAGTCAAGTCAAATCAAGTTTATTTGTATAGCCCTAAATCACAAGCAGTCTCAAAGGGCTTCACATAGACAGAAATTGACAATTATTCTCAAAGCATCCCCTGAGCTCTCAAAAGTGCAAGGAAAAACTTAAAAAACCCTACCTGGCCCATCCAAGGTGGCACGGCACTCGTCGGTGAACAGGACTGTCTGAAAATTTGTCTTCATGTAAGTCTGGGCCCACTGCAGCCGTTTCTGCTTGTTCGCGTTGTTCAGGGGTGGCCGAATGGAGGGTTTCCGCACAACTGCAAGCCTCTGGAGGATCCTGCACCTCGTCGTTCGTGGGACTTCACTGGCACCAGCAGCGTCGAATATTTGTTTGCTCGTCTTTAGTGGCATGCTTGCAGCCGCCCTCTTGATTCGATTTGTTTGTCTTGCAGAAACCTTCCTTGTCGTGCCTTTGTCTGCACGAACGCGCGTTTGCTCCGAATCAGCGACGAATTTCTTCAAAGTTCGATGGTCGCGCTTAAGCTTTCGTGCAATATCGAATGTCTGCATACCTTGTCCAAGGCATCGAACGATTTCACGCTTCTCGACAGCAGAGAGATCCTTTTTCCTCCCCATGGTTGAACGAAATGGCCGAACGCTTAAAAACGCGGAACTTAAATAGACTTGTTAATTACTACAATTGCGCTCACCTGGCAGACTACCATGGACTGTACCATGACTGAGGGTGATTTCAGTACTTGAAAAACAAAAAATGTAATCTTTATGACACTTAAATACATTTTGCATAATAATTTGGAACACGGGACCGTGTTCCAAATTATTATGCAAAGGATATTTATCTCAGATTTTCCTAAATAGCTTCCTTGAAATGTTACCCGGCTTTTGAGCTCTCCTGCCGGGCGTGGGTTTGCGTCAGCGCCCGGTAACATTATGGAAGCTAAAAGAAAGAAAAAAGAAACAAATCTAAGTGCGATTGCTGGTGTCTAAATACATTTTGCATAATAATTTGGAACACGGGACCGTGTTCCAAATTATTATGCAAGTGATATTTATCTCAGATTTTCCTAAATAGCTTTACTCGTCGTGCCGACCGGAGGGAGGCCACTCCCCGCCGCAGCTGAACAGTCATCCCGGCCTAGTGGAGGTCTGCGCAGGGGGGGTCTTCCTTGAAATGTTACCCGGCTTCCGAGCTCTCCTGCCGGGCGTGGGTTTGCGTCAGCGCCCGGTAACATTATGGAAGCTAAAAGAAAGAAAAAAGAAACAAATCTAAGAGCAAGTGCTGGTGTATTTACTCGTCGTGTCCACCGGAGGGAGGCAACTCCCCGCCGCAGCTGCAGAGGCAGCTTTGAAAAGTCATCCCGGCCTAGTGGAGGTCTGCGCAGGGGGGGTCTTCCTTGAAATGTTACCCGGCTTTTGAGCTCTCCTGTCCGGCGTGAGTTTGCGTCAGCGGCCGGTGTCATTTACTCGTCGTGCCGACCGGAGGGAGGCCACTCCCCGCCGCAGCTGAACAGTCATCCCGGCCTAGTGGAGGTCTGCGCAGGGGGGGTCTTCCTTGAAATGTTACCCGGCTTTTGAGCTCTCCTGCCGGGCGTGGGTTTGCGTCAGCGCCCGGTAACATTATGGAAGCTAAAAGAAAGAAAAAAGAAACAAATCTAAGTGCGATTGCTGGTGTCTAAATACATTTTGCATAATAATTTGGAACACGGGACCGTGTTCCAAATTATTATGCAAGTGATATTTATCTCAGATTTTCCTAAATAGCTTTACTCGTCGTGCCGACCGGAGGGAGGCCACTCCCCGCCGCAGCTGAACAGTCATCCCGGCCTAGTGGAGGTCTGCGCAGGGGGGGTCTTCCTTGAAATGTTACCCGGCTTTTGAGCTCTCCTGTCCGGCGTGGGTTTGCGTCAGCGGCCGGTGTCATTTACTCGTCGTGCCGACCGGAGGGAGGCCACTCCCCGCCACAGCTGAACAGTCATCCCGGCCTAGTGGAGGTCTGCGCAGGGGGGGTCTTCCTTGAAATGTTACCCGGCTTTTGAGCTCTCCTGCCGGGCGTGGGTTTGCGTCAGCGCCCGGTAACATTATGGAAGCTAAAAGAAAGAAAAAAGAAACAAATCTAAGTGCGATTGCTGGTGTCTAAATACATTTTGCATAATAATTTGGAACACGGGACCGTGTTCCAAATTATTATGCAAGTGATATTTATCTCAGATTTTCCTAAATAGCTTTACTCGTCGTGCCGACCGGAGGGAGGCCACTCCCCGCCGCAGCTGAACAGTCATCCCGGCCTAGTGGAGGTCTGCGCAGGGGGGGTCTTCCTTGAAATGTTACCCGGCTTTTGAGCTCTCCTGTCCGGCGTGGGTTTGCGTCAGCGGCCGGTGTCATTTACTCGTCGTGCCGACCGGAGGGAGGCCACTCCCCGCCACAGCTGAACAGTCATCCCGGCCTAGTGGAGGTCTGCGCAGGGGGGGTCTTCCTTGAAATGTTACCCGGCTTTTGAGCTCTCCTGTCCGGCGTGGGTTTGCGTCAGCGGCCGGTGTCATTTACTCGTCGTGCCGACCGGAGGGAGGCCACTCCCCGCCACAGCTGAACAGTCATCCCGGCCTAGTGGAGGTCTGCGCAGGGGGGGTCTTCCTTGAAATGTTACCCGGCTTTTGAGCTCTCCTGTCCGGCGTGGGTTTGCGTCAGCGGCCGGTGTCATTTACTCGTCGTGCCGACCGGAGGGAGGCCACTCCCCGCCGCAGCTGAACAGTCATCCCGGCCTAGTGGAGGTCTGCGCAGGGGGGGTCTTCCTTGAAATGTTACCCGGCTTTTGAGCTCTCCTGCCGGGCGTGGGTTTGCGTCAGCGGCCGGTGTCATTTACTCGTCGTGCCGACCGGAGGGAGGCCACTCCCCGCCACAGCTGAACAGTCATCCCGGCCTAGTGGAGGTCTGCGCAGGGGGGGTCTTCCTTGAAATGTTACCCGGCTTTTGAGCTCTCCTGTCCGGCGTGGGTTTGCGTCAGCGGCCGGTGTCATTTACTCGTCGTGCCGACCGGAGGGAGGCCACTCCCCGCCACAGCTGAACAGTCATCCCGGCCTAGTGGAGGTCTGCGCAGGGGGGGTCTTCCTTGAAATGTTACCCGGCTTTTGAGCTCTCCTGTCCGGCGTGGGTTTGCGTCAGCGGCCGGTGTCATTTACTCGTCGTGCCGACCGGAGGGAGGCCACTCCCCGCCACAGCTGAACAGTCATCCCGGCCTAGTGGAGGTCTGCGCAGGGGGGGTCTTCCTTGAAATGTTACCCGGCTTTTGAGCTCTCCTGTCCGGCGTGGGTTTGCGTCAGCGGCCGGTGTCATTTACTCGTCGTGCCGACCGGAGGGAGGCCACTCCCCGCCACAGCTGAACAGTCATCCCGGCCTAGTGGAGGTCTGCGCAGGGGGGGTCTTCCTTGAAATGTTACCCGGCTTTTGAGCTCTCCTGTCCGGCGTGGGTTTGCGTCAGCGGCCGGTGTCATTTACTCGTCGTGTCCACCGGAGGGAGGCCACTCCCCGCCGCAGCTGCAGCGGCAGCTTTGAAACGTCATCCCGGCACCCTGGAACTGTGCGCGGGGGGGGCGATGCGTCCCGTGCGAGGTACCAGGTCGCGCTGCGCCGTCTGCCTGGCCGCTTTGGGCCCGCTGGAAGTCTATTAAAGCTCCGCGATCTCCGCCTCGGTGCTTAAAAAGCGTCCATCCGCTCTCCTGGAGCTTCTTTCGGTCATCTCGTCCGCGTGCACGGCCTGCCGGTGGCACCGGCTGGAGCTCCGCAAAAAGCTCCATTTCTGTTAAAAATGCTTAGCCGCGTCCCTGGAAGCCCAATCGGGCGTAGAAAGTGAGGGGGAAGGCCCCCAAAGCACCGGCTGGAAGTCCCAAAAAAGCTCCATGATTGGTCAATAATGCTTAGCCGCCTCCCTGGAAGCCTAATCGGGCATAAAAAGCTAGGCGGAACGGCCCCAAAGCTCCACACGGAAGTCCCAAAAAAGCTCCATGATTGGTCAATAATGCTTAGCCGCCTCCCTGGAAGCCTAATCGGGCATAAAAAGCTAGGCGGAACGGCCCCAAAGCTCCACACGGAAGTCCCAAAAAAGCTCCATGATTGGTCAATAATGCTTAGCCGCCTCCCTGGAAGCCTAATCGGGCATAAAAAGCTAGGCGGAACGGCCCCAAAGCTCCACACGGAAGTCCCAAAAAAGCTCCATGATTGGTCAATAATGCTTAGCCGCCTCCCTGGAAGCCTAATCGGGCATAAAAAGCTAGGCGGAACGGCCCCAAAGCTCCACACGGAAGTCCCAAAAAAGCTCCATGATTGGTCAATAATGCTTAGCCGCCTCCCTGGAAGCCTAATCGGGCATAAAAAGCTAGGCGGAACGGCCCCAAAGCTCCACACGGAAGTCCCAAAAAAGCTCCATGATTGGTCAATAATGCTTAGCCGCCTCCCTGGAAGCCTAATCGGGCATAAAAAGCTAGGCGGAACGGCCCCAAAGCTCCACACGGAAGTCCCAAAAAAGCTCCATGATTGGTCAATAATGCTTAGCCGCCTCCCTGGAAGCCTAATCGGGCATAAAAAGCTAGGCGGAACGGCCCCAAAGCTCCACACGGAAGTCCCAAAAAAGCTCCATGATTGGTCAATAATGCTTAGCCGCCTCCCTGGAAGCCTAATCGGGCATAAAAAGTTAGGCGGAACGGCCCCAAAGCTCCACACGGAAGTCCCAAAAAAGCTCCATGATTGGTCAATAATGCTTAGCCGCCTCCCTGGAAGCCTAATCGGGCATAAAAAGCTAGGCGGAACGGCCCCAAAGCTCCACACGGAAGTCCCAAAAAAGCTCCATGATTGGTCAATAATGCTTAGCCGCCTCCCTGGAAGCCTAATCGGGCATAAAAAGCTAGGCGGAACGGCCCCAAAGCTCCACACGGAAGTCCCAAAAAAGCTCCATGATTGGTCAATAATGCTTAGCCGCCTCCCTGGAAGCCTAATCGGGCATAAAAAGTTAGGCGGAACGGCCCCAAAGCTCCACACGGAAGTCCCAAAAAAGCTCCATGATTGGTCAATAATGCTTAGCCGCCTCCCTGGAAGCCTAATCGGGCATAAAAAGTTAGGCGGAACGGCCCCAAAGCTCCACACGGAAGTCCGAAAAAAGCTCAAAAATTTTCTAAGTGCCAACGGCTCATTCGCCGTAATGTGTCCGCTCCGCGCTGGTTCCCCGGTCGGCCGCGAATAGCGCAAAATCAGCCTCACGGAAGTTCGAAAAAAGCTCAAAAATTTTCTAAGTGCCAACGGCTCATTCGCCGTAATGTGTCCGCTCCGCGCTGGTTCCCCGGTCGGCCGCGAATAGCGCAAAATCAGCCTCACGGAAGTTCGAAAAAAGCTCAAAAATTTTCTAAGTGCCAACGGCTCATTCGCCGTAATGTGTCCGCTCCGCGCTGGTTCCCCGGTCGGCCGCGAATAGCGCAAAATCAGCCTCACGGAAGTTCGAAAAAAGCTCAAAAATTTTCTAAGTGCCAACGGCTCATTCGCCGTAATGTGTCCGCTCCGCGCTGGTTCCCCGGTCGGCCGCGAATAGCGCAAAAATCAGCCTAAGTGCAGTACCAACCTTGGCGTGTTGGTGCGCCAGAGTACGATGAGTTGGTCCCCCTAGTCACTGTACTCATTACCTTTACCCCCTAATCGCAAAATATAGTCAGAACGTATATGCAGAAGACTATTTTTTTCTTTTTTAAAATTTTCTAAGTGCCAGCGGATGCTGGCACACGAACTGTCCGAGCTACGACGGTTCTCCGGTCGGACAGCGAGGGTGAAAAAGCGGTCCTAAAATCACCGAGGGCTGCCGCACAAGTTGTCCGAGTGGCGACGGTTCCCCGGTCGGCCACGAATGTCGAAAATTCGGCCTCTCCACCACGGAGGTCGGTGAGAATTTCAGAATATTTTCTAAGTGCCAACGGCTCTTGCGCCGTAAAGTGTCCGCTTTGCCTGGTTCCCTCGGTCGGCCACAAATAGCGAAAAATCAGCCTCTCCTTCTGGAGCTCGCCTAAGTGCCAACGGCTCTTGCGCCGTAATGTGTCCGCTTTGTCTGGTTCCCTCGGTCGGCCACAAACGGCGAAAAATCAGCCTCTCCTTCTGGAGCTCGTGCCAACTTTGGCGAATATTTTCTAAGTGCCAACGGCTCTTGCGCCGTAAAGTGTCCGCTTTGCCTGGTTCCCTCGGTCGGCCACAAATAGCGAAAAATCAGCCTCTCCTTCTGGAGCTCGCCTAAGTGCCAACGGCTCTTGCGCCGTAATGTGTCCGCTTTGTCTGGTTCCCTCGGTCGGCCACAAACGGCGAAAAATCAGCCTC
The DNA here is from genome assembly GCF_033458585.1 of Syngnathus typhle. Lineage (NCBI taxonomy): Eukaryota > Metazoa > Chordata > Actinopteri > Syngnathiformes > Syngnathidae > Syngnathus > Syngnathus typhle. Next base: position 301,240 of record NW_026871983.1, read on the forward strand.
TCATTCTGGAGCTCGTGCCAACTTTGGCGAATATTTTCTAAGTGCCAACGGCTCTTGCGCCGTAATGTGTCCGCTTTGCCTGGTTCCCTCGGTCGGCCACAAATAGCGAAAAAATCAGCCTCTCCTTCTGGAGCTCGCCTAAGTGCCAACGGCTCTTGCGCCGTAATGTGTCCGCTTTGCCTGGTTCCCTCGGTCGGCCACAAACGGCGAAAAATCAGCCTCTCATTCTGGAGCTCGTGCCAACTTTGGCGAATATTTTCTAAGTGCCAACGGCTCTTGCGCCGTAATGTGTCCGCTTTGCCTGGTTCCCTCGGTCGGCCACAAATAGCGAAAAAATCAGCCTCTCCTTCTGGAGCTCGCCTAAGTGCCAACGGCTCTTGCGCCGTAATGTGTCCGCTTTGTCTGGTTCCCTCGGTCGGCCACAAACGGCGAAAAATCAGCCTCTCATTCTGGAGCTCGTGCCAACTTTGGCGAATATTTTCTAAGTGCCAACGGCTCTTGCGCCGTAATGTGTCCGCTTTGCCTGGTTCCCTCGGTCGGCCACAAATAGCGAAAAAATCAGCCTCTCCTTCTGGAGCTCGCCTAAGTGCCAACGGCTCTTGCGCCGTAATGTGTCCGCTTTGCCTGGTTCCCTCGGTCGGCCACAAACGGCGAAAAATCAGCCTCTCATTCTGGAGCTCGTGCCAACTTTGGCGAATATTTTCTAAGTGCCAACGGCTCTTGCGCCGTAATGTGTCCGCTTTGCCTGGTTCCCTCGGTCGGCCACGAACGGCGAAAAATCAGCCTCTCCTTCTGGAGCTCGCCTAAGTGCCAACGGCTCTTGCGCCGTAATGTGTCCGCTTTGCCTGGTTCCCTCGGTCGGCCACAAATAGCGAAAAACCAGCCTCTCCTTCTGGAGCTCGCCTAAGTGCCAACGGCTCTTGCGCCGTAATGTGTCCGCTTTGCCTGGTTCCCTCGGTCGGCCACAAATAGCGAAAAACCAGCCTCTCCTTCTGGAGCTCGCCTAAGTGCCAACGGCTCTTGCGCCGTAATGTGTCCGCTTTGCCTGGTTCCCTCGGTCGGCCACAAACGGCGAAAAACCAGCCTCTCCTTCTGGAGCTCGCCTAAGTGCCAACGGCTCTTGCGCCGTAATGTGTCCGCTTTGCCTGGTTCCCTCGGTCGGCCACAAATAGCGAAAAATCAGCCTCTCCTTCTGGAGCTCGTGCCAACTTTGGCGAATATTTTCTAAGTGCCAACGGCTCTTGCGCCGTAATGTGTCCGCTTTGCCTGGTTCCCTCGGTCGGCCACAAATAGCGAAAAACCAGCCTCTCCTTCTGGAGCTCGCCTAAGTGCCAACGGCTCTTGCGCCGTAATGTGTCCGCTTTGCCTGGTTCCCTCGGTCGGCCACAAATAGCGAAAAACCAGCCTCTCCTTCTGGAGCTCGCCTAAGTGCCAACGGCTCTTGCGCCGTAATGTGTCCGCTTTGCCTGGTTCCCTCGGTCGGCCACAAACGGCGAAAAATCAGCCTCTCCTTCTGGAGCTCGCCTAAGTGCCAACGGCTCTTGCGCCGTAATGTGTCCGCTTTGCCTGGTTCCCTCGGTCGGCCACAAATAGCGAAAAACCAGCCTCTCCTTCTGGAGCTCGCCTAAGTGCCAACGGCTCTTGCGCCGTAATGTGTCCGCTTTGCCTGGTTCCCTCGGTCGGCCACAAATAGCGAAAAACCAGCCTCTCCTTCTGGAGCTCGCCTAAGTGCCAACGGCTCTTGCGCCGTAATGTGTCCGCTTTGCCTGGTTCCCTCGGTCGGCCACAAATAGCGAAAAACCAGCCTCTCCTTCTGGAGCTCGCCTAAGTGCCAACGGCTCTTGCGCCGTAATGTGTCCGCTTTGCCTGGTTCCCTCGGTCGGCCACAAACGGCGAAAAATCAGCCTCTCCTTCTGGAGCTCGCCTAAGTGCCAACGGCTCTTGCGCCGTAATGTGTCCGCTTTGCCTGGTTCCCTCGGTCGGCCACAAATAGCGAAAAACCAGCCTCTCCTTCTGGAGCTCGCCTAAGTGCCAACGGCTCTTGCGCCGTAATGTGTCCGCTTTGCCTGGTTCCCTCGGTCGGCCACAAACGGCGAAAAATCAGCCTCTCCTTCTGGAGCTCGCCTAAGTGCCAACGGCTCTTGCGCCGTAATGTGTCCGCTTTGCCTGGTTCCCTCGGTCGGCCACAAATAGCGAAAAACCAGCCTCTCCTTCTGGAGCTCGCCTAAGTGCCAACGGCTCTTGCGCCGTAATGTGTCCGCTTTGCCTGGTTCCCTCGGTCGGCCACAAACGGCGAAAAATCAGCCTCTCCTTCTGGAGCTCGCCTAAGTGCCAACGGCTCTTGCGCCGTAATGTGTCCGCTTTGCCTGGTTCCCTCGGTCGGCCACAAATAGCGAAAAACCAGCCTCTCCTTCTGGAGCTCGCGCCAACTTTGTCAAAAAATTTCTAAGTGCCAACGGCTCTTGCGCCGTAAAGTGTCCGCTTTGCCTGGTTCCCTCGGTCGGCCACAAATAGCGAAAAATCAGCCTCTCCTTCTGGAGCTCGCCTAAGTGCCAACGGCTCTTGCGCCGTAATGTGTCCGCTTTGCCTGGTTCCCTCGGTCGGCCACAAATAGCGAAAAACCAGCCTCTCCTTCTGGAGCTCGCCTAAGTGCCAACGGCTCTTGCGCCGTAATGTGTCCGCTTTGCCTGGTTCCCTCGGTCGGCCACAAATAGCGAAAAATCAGCCTCTCCTTCTGGAGCTCGCCTAAGTGCCAACGGCTCTTGCGCCGTAATGTGTCCGCTTTGCCTGGTTCCCTCGGTCGGCCACAAATAGCGAAAAACCAGCCTCTCCTTCTGGAGCTCGCGCCAACTTTGTCAAAAAATTTCTAAGTGCCAACGGCTCTTGCGCCGTAAAGTGTCCGCTTTGCCTGGTTCCCTCGGTCGGCCACAAATAGCGAAAAATCAGCCTCTCCTTCTGGAGCTCGTGCCAACTTTGGCGAATATTTTCTAAGTGCCAACGGCTCTTGCGCCGTAATGTGTCCGCTTTGCCTGGTTCCCTCGGTCGGCCACAAATAGCGAAAAATCAGCCTCTCCTTCTGGAGCTCGCCTAAGTGCCAACGGCTCTTGCGCCGTAAAGTGTCCGCTTTGTCTGGTTCCCTCGGTCGGCCACAAACGGCGAAAAATCAGCCTCTCCTTCTGGAGCTCGTGCCAACTTTGGCGAATATTTTCTAAGTGCCAACGGCTCTTGCGCCGTAAAGTGTCCGCTTTGTCTGGTTCCCTCGGTCGGCCACAAATAGCGAAAAATCAGCCTCTCCTTCTGGAGCTCGCGCAAGTGCCAACGGCTCTTGCGCCGTAAAGTGTCCGCTTTGTCTGGTTCCCTCGGTCGGCCACAAATAGCGAAAAATCAGCCTCTCCTTCTGGAGCTCGTGCCAACTTTGGCGAATATTTTCTAAGTGCCAACGGCTCTTGCGCCGTAAAGTGTCCGCTTTGTCTGGTTCCCTCGGTCGGCCACAAATAGCGAAAAATCAGCCTCTCCTTCTGGAGCTCGCGCAAGTGCCAACGGCTCTTGCGCCGTAAAGTGTCCGCTTTGTCTGGTTCCCTCGGTCGGCCACAAATAGCGAAAAATCAGCCTCTCCTTCTGGAGCTCGTGCCAACTTTGGCGAATATTTTCTAAGTGCCAACGGCTCTTGCGCCGTAATGTGTCCGCTTTGTCTGGTTCCCTCGGTCGGCCACAAATAGCGAAAAATCAGCCTCTCCTTCTGGAGCTCGCGCAAGTGCCAACGGCTCTTGCGCCGTAAAGTGTCCGCTTTGTCTGGTTCCCTCGGTCGGCCACAAATAGCGAAAAATCAGCCTCTCCTTCTGGAGCTCGTGCCAACTTTGGCGAATATTTTCTAAGTGCCAACGGCTCTTGCGCCGTAATGTGTCCGCTTTGTCTGGTTCCCTCGGTCGGCCACAAATAGCGAAAAATCAGCCTCTCCTTCTGGAGCTCGTGCCAACTTTGGCGAATATTTTCTAAGTGCCAACGGCTCTTGCGCCGTAAAGTGTCCGCTTTGCCTGGTTCCCTCGGTCGGCCACAAATAGCGAAAAATCAGCCTCTCCTTCTGGAGCTCGCGCCAACTTTGTCAAAAAATTTCTAAGTGCCAACGGCTCTTGCGCCGTAAAGTGTCCGCTTTGCCTGGTTCCCTCGGTCGGCCACAAATAGCGAAAAATCAGCCTCTCCTTCTGGAGCTCGCGCCAACTTTGTCGAAAAATTTCTAAGTGCCAACGGCTCTTGCGCCGTAAAGTGTCCGCTTTGTCTGGTTCCCTCGGTCGGCCGCAAATAGCGAAAAATCAGCCTCTCGCCCGTCAGGTACCAGGCGTTGGGGTACCAGGGGTAAGTGCAGTACCAGCTTTGGTCTGTTGGTGCGCCAGAGTACGATGAGTTGGTCCCCCTAGTCACTGTACTCATTACCTTTACCCCCAAATCGCAAAATATAGTCAGAACGAGTGTGGGGAACACAAGTTTTGGCCCCGAGAACCAGGCGGCTGGTGTCTCTAGCGATGTGTTCCCCCCCAAAAAGTGTTCACATGCTCGGACAGCGAACCTAGGAGCTACCGCAAAGCACTCTGGAAGTGCAAGAGCGAAAAATTTTCTAAGTACAAAAACTCTCGAAAATTTTCAAAGTGTCACAGTGCTCGAAAATTTTCAAAGTGCTACATGCTTTCCATCCAAGGAAGGAATAGTGGAGGACCGGCCGCCTCCTTAAACACAAGCCGGCGGAACGACGGGGAGGACCGGCCGCCTCCTTAAACACAGGCCGGTGGAACGTTTGGCAGAATTCTTCTCGTGGAGGACCGGCCGCCTCCTTAAACACAAGCCGGCGGAACGACGGGGAGGACCGGCCGCCTCCTTAAACACAGGCCGGTGGAACGTTTGGCAGAATTCTTCTCGTGGAGGACCGGCCGCCTCCTTAAACACAGGCCGGTGGGAACGGTTGGCAGAATTGCGTGACGGCCGCCTGCTCCCGGCGTCCGCACGTGAACGAACACCCCCTCCCGGGGACGGCCGTCTGCTCCCGACCGCCGTCCTTCACCCCCTCACCTTCCGGACCCCCGTCTGCTCCCGGCGGGCCTCCGAGTACCCCCACCTTCTCCCGAACTGACCGACAGGCAATGAGACCCGCCTTGGTAGGGCCCCCACCGGCCCCGGCTCGCGCCGGCGTTGGGTGGACGGTTCCTCCCCACTTGCGGGTCGCTCTCCACGGAGGACCGGTCGCCTCACTAAACATAGGCCGGGCGAAAATCTGCGAATGTTATACATCCAAGGAGGGAGGACCGGCCGCCTCCTTAAACCACCGGCCGGGCGAAAATATGCGAATGTTATACATCCAAGGAGGGAGGACCGGTCGCCTCACTAAACATAGGCCGGGCGAAAATCTGCGAATGTTATACATCCAAGGAGGGAGGACCGGCCGCCTCCTTAAACCACCGGCCGGGCGAAAATCTGCGAATGTTATACATCCAAGAAAGGAAGGAAGGAGGGAACCGGCCGCCTCCTTAAACACAGGCCGGGCGAAAATCTGCGAATCTTATCCATCCAAGGACGGAGGACCGGCCGCCTCCTTAAACACAGGCCGGTAGGAACGGTTGGCAGAATCGCGTGACGGCCGCCTGCTCCCGGCGTCCGCACGTGAACGAACACCCCCTCCCGGGGACGGCCGTCTGCTCCCGGCCGCCGTCCTTCACCCCCCTCAGCTTCCGGACCCCCGTCTGCTCCCGGCGGGCCTCCGAGTACCCTCCCCTTCTCCCGAACTGACCGACTGGCACTCATGACCCGCCTTGGTAGGGCCCCCACCGGCCCCGGCTCGCGCCGGCGTTGGGTGGACGGTTCCTCCCCACTTGCGGGTCGCACTCTAGCGCCTCGGCCGCCGCGAGAGCGTGCGCTACGCGCCGCCCCCGCAGGCCTTGGCGCGACCGAACGGCAGCGAGACCGAGACGCCCCGAATCACCCACCTAGAGGAAATCAACGGAGGCCGAGCGCGCGATCCGATTGCGGCACGCCGCGTGGGTGTCCGCCGGCCGCGCCGGTCTACCGCGAATGCTGTTTCTCAAACCCTTGCCTAACCAGACGGCACCGCGGGATGTGTTGTCGCAACTCTGCTCGACTATCCGAATAGCCTTTCCCGACTACCGCGTTGCGGGAGGCGTCTTTCGTGCCGCCGGTGGCGTATGACCTTCCGCGAGAGGCGTGCGGGCTCGGGGGGGCCGCAACGACCGAGTCTGACTCGGACGGGGCGCAGCT
>NW_026871983.1:322500-340000 GCF_033458585.1 Syngnathus typhle
GTATAACTTAGTCTCCGGAGAATGACAGCGGGCGCGCGCAAGAGGCCAGTCCGGGGATGAGGCAGCATCCTCGGGCAGCAGGCGGGAGGAGGCAGCCTCCCCTTAGTATAACTTAGTCTCCGGAGAATGACAGCGGGCGCGCGCAAGAGGCCAGTCCGGGGATGAGGCAGCATCCTCGGGCAGCAGGCGGGAGGAGGCAGCCTCCCCTTAGTATAACTTAGTCTCCGGAGAATGACAGCGGGCGCGCGCAAGAGGCCAGTCCGGGGATGAGGCAGCATCCTCGGGCAGCAGGCGGGAGGAGGCAGCCTCCCCTTAGTATAACTTAGTCTCCGGAGAATGACAGCGGGCGCGCGCAAGAGGCCAGTCCGGGGATGAGGCAGCATCCTCGGGCAGCAGGCGGGAGGAGGCAGCCTCCCCTTAGTATAACTTAGTCTCCGGAGAATGACAGCGGGCGCGCGCAAGAGGCCAGTCCGGGGATGAGGCAGCATCCTCGGGCAGCAGGCGGGAGGAGGCAGCCTCCCCTTAGTATAACTTAGTCTCCGGAGAATGACAGCGGGCGCGCGCAAGAGGCCAGTCCGGGGATGAGGCAGCATCCTCGGGCAGCAGGCGGGAGGAGGCAGCCTCCCCTTAGTATAACTTAGTCTCCGGAGAATGACAGCGGGCGCGCCTAAGAGGCTGGTCCGGGGACCAGGCACTCTCCCCGGACAACAAAGCACGTCCCCCTCCTGAGTGGACAAAAAAAATCCACTCCTGGTACCTAGAATTTTCTCCAGCGGCGGGCTGGGAGTCTAATCTTTCTCCTGGCCGAGAAAAGAGCACTCTCCCCGGACAACAAAGCACGTCCCCCTCCTGAGTGGACAAAAAAAATCCACTCCTGGTACCTAGAATTTTCTCCAGCGGCGGGCTGGGAGTCTAATCTTTCTCCTGGCCGAGAAAAGAGCACTCTCCCCGGACAACAAAGCACGTCCCCCTCCTGAGTGGACAAAAAAAATCCACTCCTGGTACCTAAGATTTTCTCCAGCGGCGGGCTGGGAGTCTAATCTTTCTCCTGGCAGAGAAAAGAGCACTTTCCCCCGGACAACAAAGCACGTCCCCCTCCTGAGTGGACAAAAAAAATCCACTCCTGGTACCTAGAATTTTCTCCAGCGGCGGGCTGGGAGTCTAATCTTTCTCCTGGCCGAGAAAAGAGCACTTTCCCCCGGACACCAAACCAGCCAACGTCCCCCTCCTGAGTGGACAAAAAAAATCCACTCCTGGTACCTAAAATTTTCTCCAGCGGCGGGCTTGGGACGAAAATCAATCTTCCTCCCGAAATTAAACCACTATTGGCGGACGCCAGCCCCAAGCGCCAGCCCCGACCGCCACCCCCCGACCGCCACAAGGCGACCGCCACAAGGCGACCGCCACAAGGCGACCGCCACCGGCCCCAAGCGCCAGCCCCGACCGCCACCCCCCGACCGCCACAAGGCGACCGCCACAAGGCGACCGCCACAAGGCGACCGCCACCGGCCCCAAGCGCCAGCCCCGACCGCCACCCCCCGACCGCCACAAGGCGACCGCCACAAGGCGACCGCCACAAGGCGACCGCCACCGGCCCCAAGCGCCAGCCCCGACCGCCACCCCCCGACCGCCACAAGGCGACCGCCACAAGGCGACCGCCACAAGGCGACCGCCACCGGCCCCAAGCGCCAGCCCCGACCGCCACCCCCCGACCGCCACAAGGCGACCGCCACAAGGCGACCGCCACCGGCCCCAAGCGCCAGCCCCGACCGCCACCCCCCGACCGCCACAAGGCGACCGCCACAAGGCGACCGCCACAAGGCGACCGCCACAAGGCGACCGCCACAAGGCGACCGCCACTGGCCCCAAGCGCCAGCCCCGACCGCCACCCCCCGACCGCCACAAGGCGACCGCCACAAGGCGACCGCCACAAGGCGACCGCCACAAGGCGACCGCCACAAGGCGACCGCCACTGGCCCCAAGCGCCAGCCCCGACCGCCACCCCCCGACCGCCACAAGGCGACCGCCACAAGGCGACCGCCACCGGCCCCAAGCGCCAGCCCCGACCGCCACCCCCCGACCGCCACAAGGCGACCGCCACAAGGCGTTAGTGGCCGCGCCCGGTACTTTACTGGACCCTATTTGGCCCGCGGACCGGCCGGCGTCGCTTCCTTGAATGCTTAGCCGCCTTTCGAGCTGCCATGCCGGGCTTGAGTTAGTGGTTTGCGCCCGGTACTCTACGTTAAAAGTCAGGCGGAACGGCTCTGAAGCTCCAGACGGTGCTTCCTTGAATGCTTAGCCGCCTTTCGAGCTGCCATGCCGGGCTTGAGTTAGTGGTTTGCGCCCGGTACTCTACGTTAAAAGTCAGGCGGAACGGCTCTGAAGCTCCAGACGGTGCTTCCTTGAATGCTTAGCCGCCTTTCGAGCTGCCATGCCGGGCTTGAGTTAGTGGTTTGCGCCCGGTACTCTACGTTAAAAGTCAGGCGGAACGGCTCTGAAGCTCCAGACGGTGCTTCCTTGAATGCTTAGCCGCCTTTCGAGCTGCCATGCCGGGCTTGAGTTAGTGGTTTGCGCCCGGTACTCTACGTTAAAAGTCAGGCGGAACGGCTCTGAAGCTCCAGACGGTGCTTCCTTGAATGCTTAGCCGCCTTTCGAGCTGCCATGCCGGGCTTGAGTTAGTGGTTTGCGCCCGGTACTCTACGTTAAAAGTCAGGCGGAACGGCTCTGAAGCTCCAGACGGTGCTTCCTTGAATGCTTAGCCGCCTTTCGAGCTGCCATGCCGGGCTTGAGTTAGTGGTTTGCGCCCGGTACTCTACGTTAAAAGTCAGGCGGAACGGCTCTGAAGCTCCAGACGGTGCTTCCTTGAATGCTTAGCCGCCTTTCGAGCTGCCATGCCGGGCTTGAGTTAGTGGTTTGCGCCCGGTACTCTACGTTAAAAGTCAGGCGGAACGGCTCTGAAGCTCCAGACGGTGCTTCCTTGAATGCTTAGCCGCCTTTCGAGCTGCCATGCCGGGCTTGAGTTAGTGGTTTGCGCCCGGTACTCTACGTTAAAAGTCAGGCGGAACGGCTCTGAAGCTCCAGACGGTGCTTCCTTGAATGCTTAGCCGCCTTTCGAGCTGCCATGCCGGGCTTGAGTTAGTGGTTTGCGCCCGGTACTCTACGTTAAAAGTCAGGCGGAACGGCTCTGAAGCTCCAGACGGTGCTTCCTTGAATGCTTAGCCGCCTTTCGAGCTGCCATGCCGGGCTTGAGTTAGTGGTTTGCGCCCGGTACTCTACGTTAAAAGTCAGGCGGAACGGCTCTGAAGCTCCAGACGGTGCTTCCTTGAATGCTTAGCCGCCTTTCGAGCTGCCATGCCGGGCTTGAGTTAGTGGTTTGCGCCCGGTACTCTACGTTAAAAGTCAGGCGGAACGGCTCTGAAGCTCCAGACGGTGCTTCCTTGAATGCTTAGCCGCCTTTCGAGCTCTCCTGCCCGGCGTGGGTTTCGCGTCCGCGCCCGGTACATTATGGAAGCCAAAAAAAAAAAAAATTCTAAGTGCGAGTGGGACCGGCCTGGGGGGCTTCCTTGAAAGCCCATCCGCCCTCCGAGCTCTCCCACCGGTCGTGGGTTGGCGTCCGCCACTGCTCAAAGCGAACTTCAAATTATCTGCTTAATAATGTGGAACACCATTCTTAAGTAGTTTTTCCTTAATTTGGGCTCAACTGGCCGGTAATGATCCCCGGTGTCTGAGATTGATCTCAGTGATCCAAAGAGCCCTGACACGTAATACCATCCATGAGTTTAATTGAAAAACAAAAAATGTAATCTTTATGACACATAAATACAATTTGCATAATAATTTGGAACACAGTGTAGACTTCCAGCGGACCGCGCGCGGCTCGGCTGACGGCGCAGCGCGATCTGGTACCGCTGCGCGGGACGAAACACGCCCCGTGCAGAGTTCCAGGCGGCCGGGAAGACATTTAAGCGCTGCCGCTGCAGCTGCGGCGGGGATTTGCCGTCCTCCGGTGGACACGACGAGTAAATACACCAGCAATCGCACTTACACCGTGTTCCAAATTATTATGCAAGTGACATTTATCTCAGATTTTCCTAAATAGTCGATGCAAAATGAGTCAGCATAATTTTCAAGTCATCAACCATTATTTTGATGAATTCTAATTTTATTGAACAAACCTCCGAATGATCACAGAATTTTTAAAAAATAAAAAACTTAAAATGCACTGTTCCACATTATTACGCACAACAGAGTTTTATAACATTTTATAGGTTTTTATGAACTGAAATGCCCATCTTAAGAATTTACAGCATTAGGAGGTCATATTTACTGAAATCAAAAGCTATTTCAAAGAAAAGACAAACAAGTTACATTTTAACATAGGACCCTTTATTTCAATAAAAAACAAAGTTACATTTTAACATAGGACCCTTTGTTCAACAGCAGCTTCACGATTCTTCCATCCACTGAACTTGTGAGTTTTTGTACAGTTTCTGGTTGAATTTCTTGGCAGGATCTAAGAATAGCCTGCCAGAGCTGCTCTTTGGAATTGAACTGCCTCCCACCTTCGTAGATTTTCTGCTTGACGATGCTCCACAAGTTTTCAATAGGATTGAGGTCAGGGGAGCATGGGGGCCACACCATCAGTTTCTCTCCCTTTATTCCCATAGATGCCAAAGACGTTGACGTATTTCTTGCAGCATGAGACGGTGCATTGTCATGCATGAAGATGATCTTTTGACGGAAAGCACGGTTCTTCCTGTTGTACCATGGACAGAAGTGTTGAGTCAGAAATTCCACGTAGTTAACAGACGTAATTTTGACGCCTTCAGGGACCCTAAAGGGGCCAAGCAGCTCTCTCCCCATGATTCCGGCCCAAAACATCACTCCGCCACCTCCCTGCTGACGCCGCAGCCTTGTTGGGCTATCGTGGCCGTCCACCAACCATCCACGACTCCATCCATCTGTAAAGTCAAGTCAAATCAAGTTTATTTGTATAGCCCTAAATCACAAGCAGTCTCAAAGGGCTTCACATAGACAGAAATTGACAATTATTCTCAAAGCATCCCCTGAGCTCTCAAAAGTGCAAGGAAAAACTTAAAAAACCCTACCTGGCCCATCCAAGGTGGCACGGCACTCGTCGGTGAACAGGACTGTCTGAAAATTTGTCTTCATGTAAGTCTGGGCCCACTGCAGCCGTTTCTGCTTGTTCGCGTTGTTCAGGGGTGGCCGAATGGAGGGTTTCCGCACAACTGCAAGCCTCTGGAGGATCCTGCACCTCGTCGTTCGTGGGACTTCACTGGCACCAGCAGCGTCGAATATTTGTTTGCTCGTCTTTAGTGGCATGCTTGCAGCCGCCCTCTTGATTCGATTTGTTTGTCTTGCAGAAACCTTCCTTGTCGTGCCTTTGTCTGCACGAACGCGCGTTTGCTCCGAATCAGCGACGAATTTCTTCAAAGTTCGATGGTCGCGCTTAAGCTTTCGTGCAATATCGAATGTCTGCATACCTTGTCCAAGGCATCGAACGATTTCACGCTTCTCGACAGCAGAGAGATCCTTTTTCCTCCCCATGGTTGAACGAAATGGCCGAACGCTTAAAAACGCGGAACTTAAATAGACTTGTTAATTACTACAATTGCGCTCACCTGGCAGACTACCATGGACTGTACCATGACTGAGGGTGATTTCAGTACTTGAAAAACAAAAAATGTAATCTTTATGACACTTAAATACATTTTGCATAATAATTTGGAACACGGGACCGTGTTCCAAATTATTATGCAAAGGATATTTATCTCAGATTTTCCTAAATAGCTTCCTTGAAATGTTACCCGGCTTTTGAGCTCTCCTGCCGGGCGTGGGTTTGCGTCAGCGCCCGGTAACATTATGGAAGCTAAAAGAAAGAAAAAAGAAACAAATCTAAGTGCGATTGCTGGTGTCTAAATACATTTTGCATAATAATTTGGAACACGGGACCGTGTTCCAAATTATTATGCAAGTGATATTTATCTCAGATTTTCCTAAATAGCTTTACTCGTCGTGCCGACCGGAGGGAGGCCACTCCCCGCCGCAGCTGAACAGTCATCCCGGCCTAGTGGAGGTCTGCGCAGGGGGGGTCTTCCTTGAAATGTTACCCGGCTTCCGAGCTCTCCTGCCGGGCGTGGGTTTGCGTCAGCGCCCGGTAACATTATGGAAGCTAAAAGAAAGAAAAAAGAAACAAATCTAAGAGCAAGTGCTGGTGTATTTACTCGTCGTGTCCACCGGAGGGAGGCAACTCCCCGCCGCAGCTGCAGAGGCAGCTTTGAAAAGTCATCCCGGCCTAGTGGAGGTCTGCGCAGGGGGGGTCTTCCTTGAAATGTTACCCGGCTTTTGAGCTCTCCTGTCCGGCGTGAGTTTGCGTCAGCGGCCGGTGTCATTTACTCGTCGTGCCGACCGGAGGGAGGCCACTCCCCGCCGCAGCTGAACAGTCATCCCGGCCTAGTGGAGGTCTGCGCAGGGGGGGTCTTCCTTGAAATGTTACCCGGCTTTTGAGCTCTCCTGCCGGGCGTGGGTTTGCGTCAGCGCCCGGTAACATTATGGAAGCTAAAAGAAAGAAAAAAGAAACAAATCTAAGTGCGATTGCTGGTGTCTAAATACATTTTGCATAATAATTTGGAACACGGGACCGTGTTCCAAATTATTATGCAAGTGATATTTATCTCAGATTTTCCTAAATAGCTTTACTCGTCGTGCCGACCGGAGGGAGGCCACTCCCCGCCGCAGCTGAACAGTCATCCCGGCCTAGTGGAGGTCTGCGCAGGGGGGGTCTTCCTTGAAATGTTACCCGGCTTTTGAGCTCTCCTGTCCGGCGTGGGTTTGCGTCAGCGGCCGGTGTCATTTACTCGTCGTGCCGACCGGAGGGAGGCCACTCCCCGCCACAGCTGAACAGTCATCCCGGCCTAGTGGAGGTCTGCGCAGGGGGGGTCTTCCTTGAAATGTTACCCGGCTTTTGAGCTCTCCTGCCGGGCGTGGGTTTGCGTCAGCGCCCGGTAACATTATGGAAGCTAAAAGAAAGAAAAAAGAAACAAATCTAAGTGCGATTGCTGGTGTCTAAATACATTTTGCATAATAATTTGGAACACGGGACCGTGTTCCAAATTATTATGCAAGTGATATTTATCTCAGATTTTCCTAAATAGCTTTACTCGTCGTGCCGACCGGAGGGAGGCCACTCCCCGCCGCAGCTGAACAGTCATCCCGGCCTAGTGGAGGTCTGCGCAGGGGGGGTCTTCCTTGAAATGTTACCCGGCTTTTGAGCTCTCCTGTCCGGCGTGGGTTTGCGTCAGCGGCCGGTGTCATTTACTCGTCGTGCCGACCGGAGGGAGGCCACTCCCCGCCACAGCTGAACAGTCATCCCGGCCTAGTGGAGGTCTGCGCAGGGGGGGTCTTCCTTGAAATGTTACCCGGCTTTTGAGCTCTCCTGTCCGGCGTGGGTTTGCGTCAGCGGCCGGTGTCATTTACTCGTCGTGCCGACCGGAGGGAGGCCACTCCCCGCCACAGCTGAACAGTCATCCCGGCCTAGTGGAGGTCTGCGCAGGGGGGGTCTTCCTTGAAATGTTACCCGGCTTTTGAGCTCTCCTGTCCGGCGTGGGTTTGCGTCAGCGGCCGGTGTCATTTACTCGTCGTGCCGACCGGAGGGAGGCCACTCCCCGCCGCAGCTGAACAGTCATCCCGGCCTAGTGGAGGTCTGCGCAGGGGGGGTCTTCCTTGAAATGTTACCCGGCTTTTGAGCTCTCCTGCCGGGCGTGGGTTTGCGTCAGCGGCCGGTGTCATTTACTCGTCGTGCCGACCGGAGGGAGGCCACTCCCCGCCACAGCTGAACAGTCATCCCGGCCTAGTGGAGGTCTGCGCAGGGGGGGTCTTCCTTGAAATGTTACCCGGCTTTTGAGCTCTCCTGTCCGGCGTGGGTTTGCGTCAGCGGCCGGTGTCATTTACTCGTCGTGCCGACCGGAGGGAGGCCACTCCCCGCCACAGCTGAACAGTCATCCCGGCCTAGTGGAGGTCTGCGCAGGGGGGGTCTTCCTTGAAATGTTACCCGGCTTTTGAGCTCTCCTGTCCGGCGTGGGTTTGCGTCAGCGGCCGGTGTCATTTACTCGTCGTGCCGACCGGAGGGAGGCCACTCCCCGCCACAGCTGAACAGTCATCCCGGCCTAGTGGAGGTCTGCGCAGGGGGGGTCTTCCTTGAAATGTTACCCGGCTTTTGAGCTCTCCTGTCCGGCGTGGGTTTGCGTCAGCGGCCGGTGTCATTTACTCGTCGTGCCGACCGGAGGGAGGCCACTCCCCGCCACAGCTGAACAGTCATCCCGGCCTAGTGGAGGTCTGCGCAGGGGGGGTCTTCCTTGAAATGTTACCCGGCTTTTGAGCTCTCCTGTCCGGCGTGGGTTTGCGTCAGCGGCCGGTGTCATTTACTCGTCGTGCCGACCGGAGGGAGGCCACTCCCCGCCACAGCTGAACAGTCATCCCGGCCTAGTGGAGGTCTGCGCAGGGGGGGTCTTCCTTGAAATGTTACCCGGCTTTTGAGCTCTCCTGTCCGGCGTGGGTTTGCGTCAGCGGCCGGTGTCATTTACTCGTCGTGTCCACCGGAGGGAGGCCACTCCCCGCCGCAGCTGCAGCGGCAGCTTTGAAACGTCATCCCGGCCCCCTGGAACTGTGCGCGGGGGGGGCGATGCGTCCCGTGCGAGGTACCAGGTCGCGCTGCGCCGTCTGCCTGGCCGCTTTGGGCCCGCTGGAAGTCTATTAAAGCTCCGCGATCTCCGCCTCGGTGCTTAAAAAGCGTCCATCCGCTCTCCTGGAGCTTCTTTCGGTCATCTCGTCCGCGTGCACGGCCTGCCGGTGGCACCGGCTGGAGCTCCGCAAAAAGCTCCATTTCTGTTAAAAATGCTTAGCCGCGTCCCTGGAAGCCCAATCGGGCGTAGAAAGTGAGGGGGAAGGCCCCCAAAGCACCGGCTGGAAGTCCCAAAAAAGCTCCATGATTGGTCAATAATGCTTAGCCGCCTCCCTGGAAGCCTAATCGGGCATAAAAAGCTAGGCGGAACGGCCCCAAAGCTCCACACGGAAGTCCCAAAAAAGCTCCATGATTGGTCAATAATGCTTAGCCGCCTCCCTGGAAGCCTAATCGGGCATAAAAAGCTAGGCGGAACGGCCCCAAAGCTCCACACGGAAGTCCCAAAAAAGCTCCATGATTGGTCAATAATGCTTAGCCGCCTCCCTGGAAGCCTAATCGGGCATAAAAAGCTAGGCGGAACGGCCCCAAAGCTCCACACGGAAGTCCCAAAAAAGCTCCATGATTGGTCAATAATGCTTAGCCGCCTCCCTGGAAGCCTAATCGGGCATAAAAAGCTAGGCGGAACGGCCCCAAAGCTCCACACGGAAGTCCCAAAAAAGCTCCATGATTGGTCAATAATGCTTAGCCGCCTCCCTGGAAGCCTAATCGGGCATAAAAAGCTAGGCGGAACGGCCCCAAAGCTCCACACGGAAGTCCCAAAAAAGCTCCATGATTGGTCAATAATGCTTAGCCGCCTCCCTGGAAGCCTAATCGGGCATAAAAAGCTAGGCGGAACGGCCCCAAAGCTCCACACGGAAGTCCCAAAAAAGCTCCATGATTGGTCAATAATGCTTAGCCGCCTCCCTGGAAGCCTAATCGGGCATAAAAAGCTAGGCGGAACGGCCCCAAAGCTCCACACGGAAGTCCCAAAAAAGCTCCATGATTGGTCAATAATGCTTAGCCGCCTCCCTGGAAGCCTAATCGGGCATAAAAAGTTAGGCGGAACGGCCCCAAAGCTCCACACGGAAGTCCCAAAAAAGCTCCATGATTGGTCAATAATGCTTAGCCGCCTCCCTGGAAGCCTAATCGGGCATAAAAAGCTAGGCGGAACGGCCCCAAAGCTCCACACGGAAGTCCCAAAAAAGCTCCATGATTGGTCAATAATGCTTAGCCGCCTCCCTGGAAGCCTAATCGGGCATAAAAAGCTAGGCGGAACGGCCCCAAAGCTCCACACGGAAGTCCCAAAAAAGCTCCATGATTGGTCAATAATGCTTAGCCGCCTCCCTGGAAGCCTAATCGGGCATAAAAAGTTAGGCGGAACGGCCCCAAAGCTCCACACGGAAGTCCCAAAAAAGCTCCATGATTGGTCAATAATGCTTAGCCGCCTCCCTGGAAGCCTAATCGGGCATAAAAAGTTAGGCGGAACGGCCCCAAAGCTCCACACGGAAGTCCGAAAAAAGCTCAAAAATTTTCTAAGTGCCAACGGCTCATTCGCCGTAATGTGTCCGCTCCGCGCTGGTTCCCCGGTCGGCCGCGAATAGCGCAAAATCAGCCTCACGGAAGTTCGAAAAAAGCTCAAAAATTTTCTAAGTGCCAACGGCTCATTCGCCGTAATGTGTCCGCTCCGCGCTGGTTCCCCGGTCGGCCGCGAATAGCGCAAAATCAGCCTCACGGAAGTTCGAAAAAAGCTCAAAAATTTTCTAAGTGCCAACGGCTCATTCGCCGTAATGTGTCCGCTCCGCGCTGGTTCCCCGGTCGGCCGCGAATAGCGCAAAATCAGCCTCACGGAAGTTCGAAAAAAGCTCAAAAATTTTCTAAGTGCCAACGGCTCATTCGCCGTAATGTGTCCGCTCCGCGCTGGTTCCCCGGTCGGCCGCGAATAGCGCAAAAATCAGCCTAAGTGCAGTACCAACCTTGGCGTGTTGGTGCGCCAGAGTACGATGAGTTGGTCCCCCTAGTCACTGTACTCATTACCTTTACCCCCTAATCGCAAAATATAGTCAGAACGTATATGCAGAAGACTATTTTTTTCTTTTTTAAAATTTTCTAAGTGCCAGCGGATGCTGGCACACGAACTGTCCGAGCTACGACGGTTCTCCGGTCGGACAGCGAGGGTGAAAAAGCGGTCCTAAAATCACCGAGGGCTGCCGCACAAGTTGTCCGAGTGGCGACGGTTCCCCGGTCGGCCACGAATGTCGAAAATTCGGCCTCTCCACCACGGAGGTCGGTGAGAATTTCAGAATATTTTCTAAGTGCCAACGGCTCTTGCGCCGTAAAGTGTCCGCTTTGCCTGGTTCCCTCGGTCGGCCACAAATAGCGAAAAATCAGCCTCTCCTTCTGGAGCTCGCCTAAGTGCCAACGGCTCTTGCGCCGTAATGTGTCCGCTTTGTCTGGTTCCCTCGGTCGGCCACAAACGGCGAAAAATCAGCCTCTCCTTCTGGAGCTCGTGCCAACTTTGGCGAATATTTTCTAAGTGCCAACGGCTCTTGCGCCGTAAAGTGTCCGCTTTGCCTGGTTCCCTCGGTCGGCCACAAATAGCGAAAAATCAGCCTCTCCTTCTGGAGCTCGCCTAAGTGCCAACGGCTCTTGCGCCGTAATGTGTCCGCTTTGTCTGGTTCCCTCGGTCGGCCACAAACGGCGAAAAATCAGCCTCTCATTCTGGAGCTCGTGCCAACTTTGGCGAATATTTTCTAAGTGCCAACGGCTCTTGCGCCGTAATGTGTCCGCTTTGCCTGGTTCCCTCGGTCGGCCACAAATAGCGAAAAAATCAGCCTCTCCTTCTGGAGCTCGCCTAAGTGCCAACGGCTCTTGCGCCGTAATGTGTCCGCTTTGCCTGGTTCCCTCGGTCGGCCACAAACGGCGAAAAATCAGCCTCTCATTCTGGAGCTCGTGCCAACTTTGGCGAATATTTTCTAAGTGCCAACGGCTCTTGCGCCGTAATGTGTCCGCTTTGCCTGGTTCCCTCGGTCGGCCACAAATAGCGAAAAAATCAGCCTCTCCTTCTGGAGCTCGCCTAAGTGCCAACGGCTCTTGCGCCGTAATGTGTCCGCTTTGTCTGGTTCCCTCGGTCGGCCACAAACGGCGAAAAATCAGCCTCTCATTCTGGAGCTCGTGCCAACTTTGGCGAATATTTTCTAAGTGCCAACGGCTCTTGCGCCGTAATGTGTCCGCTTTGCCTGGTTCCCTCGGTCGGCCACAAATAGCGAAAAAATCAGCCTCTCCTTCTGGAGCTCGCCTAAGTGCCAACGGCTCTTGCGCCGTAATGTGTCCGCTTTGCCTGGTTCCCTCGGTCGGCCACAAACGGCGAAAAATCAGCCTCTCATTCTGGAGCTCGTGCCAACTTTGGCGAATATTTTCTAAGTGCCAACGGCTCTTGCGCCGTAATGTGTCCGCTTTGCCTGGTTCCCTCGGTCGGCCACGAACGGCGAAAAATCAGCCTCTCCTTCTGGAGCTCGCCTAAGTGCCAACGGCTCTTGCGCCGTAATGTGTCCGCTTTGCCTGGTTCCCTCGGTCGGCCACAAATAGCGAAAAACCAGCCTCTCCTTCTGGAGCTCGCCTAAGTGCCAACGGCTCTTGCGCCGTAATGTGTCCGCTTTGCCTGGTTCCCTCGGTCGGCCACAAATAGCGAAAAACCAGCCTCTCCTTCTGGAGCTCGCCTAAGTGCCAACGGCTCTTGCGCCGTAATGTGTCCGCTTTGCCTGGTTCCCTCGGTCGGCCACAAACGGCGAAAAACCAGCCTCTCCTTCTGGAGCTCGCCTAAGTGCCAACGGCTCTTGCGCCGTAATGTGTCCGCTTTGCCTGGTTCCCTCGGTCGGCCACAAATAGCGAAAAATCAGCCTCTCCTTCTGGAGCTCGTGCCAACTTTGGCGAATATTTTCTAAGTGCCAACGGCTCTTGCGCCGTAATGTGTCCGCTTTGCCTGGTTCCCTCGGTCGGCCACAAATAGCGAAAAACCAGCCTCTCCTTCTGGAGCTCGCCTAAGTGCCAACGGCTCTTGCGCCGTAATGTGTCCGCTTTGCCTGGTTCCCTCGGTCGGCCACAAATAGCGAAAAACCAGCCTCTCCTTCTGGAGCTCGCCTAAGTGCCAACGGCTCTTGCGCCGTAATGTGTCCGCTTTGCCTGGTTCCCTCGGTCGGCCACAAACGGCGAAAAATCAGCCTCTCCTTCTGGAGCTCGCCTAAGTGCCAACGGCTCTTGCGCCGTAATGTGTCCGCTTTGCCTGGTTCCCTCGGTCGGCCACAAATAGCGAAAAACCAGCCTCTCCTTCTGGAGCTCGCCTAAGTGCCAACGGCTCTTGCGCCGTAATGTGTCCGCTTTGCCTGGTTCCCTCGGTCGGCCACAAATAGCGAAAAACCAGCCTCTCCTTCTGGAGCTCGCCTAAGTGCCAACGGCTCTTGCGCCGTAATGTGTCCGCTTTGCCTGGTTCCCTCGGTCGGCCACAAATAGCGAAAAACCAGCCTCTCCTTCTGGAGCTCGCCTAAGTGCCAACGGCTCTTGCGCCGTAATGTGTCCGCTTTGCCTGGTTCCCTCGGTCGGCCACAAACGGCGAAAAATCAGCCTCTCCTTCTGGAGCTCGCCTAAGTGCCAACGGCTCTTGCGCCGTAATGTGTCCGCTTTGCCTGGTTCCCTCGGTCGGCCACAAATAGCGAAAAACCAGCCTCTCCTTCTGGAGCTCGCCTAAGTGCCAACGGCTCTTGCGCCGTAATGTGTCCGCTTTGCCTGGTTCCCTCGGTCGGCCACAAACGGCGAAAAATCAGCCTCTCCTTCTGGAGCTCGCCTAAGTGCCAACGGCTCTTGCGCCGTAATGTGTCCGCTTTGCCTGGTTCCCTCGGTCGGCCACAAATAGCGAAAAACCAGCCTCTCCTTCTGGAGCTCGCCTAAGTGCCAACGGCTCTTGCGCCGTAATGTGTCCGCTTTGCCTGGTTCCCTCGGTCGGCCACAAACGGCGAAAAATCAGCCTCTCCTTCTGGAGCTCGCCTAAGTGCCAACGGCTCTTGCGCCGTAATGTGTCCGCTTTGCCTGGTTCCCTCGGTCGGCCACAAATAGCGAAAAACCAGCCTCTCCTTCTGGAGCTCGCGCCAACTTTGTCAAAAAATTTCTAAGTGCCAACGGCTCTTGCGCCGTAAAGTGTCCGCTTTGCCTGGTTCCCTCGGTCGGCCACAAATAGCGAAAAATCAGCCTCTCCTTCTGGAGCTCGCCTAAGTGCCAACGGCTCTTGCGCCGTAATGTGTCCGCTTTGCCTGGTTCCCTCGGTCGGCCACAAATAGCGAAAAACCAGCCTCTCCTTCTGGAGCTCGCCTAAGTGCCAACGGCTCTTGCGCCGTAATGTGTCCGCTTTGCCTGGTTCCCTCGGTCGGCCACAAATAGCGAAAAATCAGCCTCTCCTTCTGGAGCTCGCCTAAGTGCCAACGGCTCTTGCGCCGTAATGTGTCCGCTTTGCCTGGTTCCCTCGGTCGGCCACAAATAGCGAAAAACCAGCCTCTCCTTCTGGAGCTCGCGCCAACTTTGTCAAAAAATTTCTAAGTGCCAACGGCTCTTGCGCCGTAAAGTGTCCGCTTTGCCTGGTTCCCTCGGTCGGCCACAAATAGCGAAAAATCAGCCTCTCCTTCTGGAGCTCGTGCCAACTTTGGCGAATATTTTCTAAGTGCCAACGGCTCTTGCGCCGTAATGTGTCCGCTTTGCCTGGTTCCCTCGGTCGGCCACAAATAGCGAAAAATCAGCCTCTCCTTCTGGAGCTCGCCTAAGTGCCAACGGCTCTTGCGCCGTAAAGTGTCCGCTTTGTCTGGTTCCCTCGGTCGGCCACAAACGGCGAAAAATCAGCCTCTCCTTCTGGAGCTCGTGCCAACTTTGGCGAATATTTTCTAAGTGCCAACGGCTCTTGCGCCGTAAAGTGTCCGCTTTGTCTGGTTCCCTCGGTCGGCCACAAATAGCGAAAAATCAGCCTCTCCTTCTGGAGCTCGCGCAAGTGCCAACGGCTCTTGCGCCGTAAAGTGTCCGCTTTGTCTGGTTCCCTCGGTCGGCCACAAATAGCGAAAAATCAGCCTCTCCTTCTGGAGCTCGTGCCAACTTTGGCGAATATTTTCTAAGTGCCAACGGCTCTTGCGCCGTAAAGTGTCCGCTTTGTCTGGTTCCCTCGGTCGGCCACAAATAGCGAAAAATCAGCCTCTCCTTCTGGAGCTCGCGCAAGTGCCAACGGCTCTTGCGCCGTAAAGTGTCCGCTTTGTCTGGTTCCCTCGGTCGGCCACAAATAGCGAAAAATCAGCCTCTCCTTCTGGAGCTCGTGCCAACTTTGGCGAATATTTTCTAAGTGCCAACGGCTCTTGCGCCGTAATGTGTCCGCTTTGTCTGGTTCCCTCGGTCGGCCACAAATAGCGAAAAATCAGCCTCTCCTTCTGGAGCTCGCGCAAGTGCCAACGGCTCTTGCGCCGTAAAGTGTCCGCTTTGTCTGGTTCCCTCGGTCGGCCACAAATAGCGAAAAATCAGCCTCTCCTTCTGGAGCTCGTGCCAACTTTGGCGAATATTTTCTAAGTGCCAACGGCTCTTGCGCCGTAATGTGTCCGCTTTGTCTGGTTCCCTCGGTCGGCCACAAATAGCGAAAAATCAGCCTCTCCTTCTGGAGCTCGTGCCAACTTTGGCGAATATTTTCTAAGTGCCAACGGCTCTTGCGCCGTAAAGTGTCCGCTTTGCCTGGTTCCCTCGGTCGGCCACAAATAGCGAAAAATCAGCCTCTCCTTCTGGAGCTCGCGCCAACTTTGTCAAAAAATTTCTAAGTGCCAACGGCTCTTGCGCCGTAAAGTGTCCGCTTTGCCTGGTTCCCTCGGTCGGCCACAAATAGCGAAAAATCAGCCTCTCCTTCTGGAGCTCGCGCCAACTTTGTCGAAAAATTTCTAAGTGCCAACGGCTCTTGCGCCGTAAAGTGTCCGCTTTGTCTGGTTCCCTCGGTCGGCCGCAAATAGCGAAAAATCAGCCTCTCGCCCGTCAGGTACCAGGCGTTGGGGTACCAGGGGTAAGTGCAGTACCAGCTTTGGTCTGTTGGTGCGCCAGAGTACGATGAGTTGGTCCCCCTAGTCACTGTACTCATTACCTTTACCCCCAAATCGCAAAATATAGTCAGAACGAGTGTGGGGAACACAAGTTTTGGCCCCGAGAACCAGGCGGCTGGTGTCTCTAGCGATGTGTTCCCCCCCAAAAAGTGTTCACATGCTCGGACAGCGAACCTAGGAGCTACCGCAAAGCACTCTGGAAGTGCAAGAGCGAAAAATTTTCTAAGTACAAAAACTCTCGAAAATTTTCAAAGTGTCACAGTGCTCGAAAATTTTCAAAGTGCTACATGCTTTCCATCCAAGGAAGGAATAGTGGAGGACCGGCCGCCTCCTTAAACACAAGCCGGCGGAACGACGGGGAGGACCGGCCGCCTCCTTAAACACAGGCCGGTGGAACGTTTGGCAGAATTCTTCTCGTGGAGGACCGGCCGCCTCCTTAAACACAAGCCGGCGGAACGACGGGGAGGACCGGCCGCCTCCTTAAACACAGGCCGGTGGAACGTTTGGCAGAATTCTTCTCGTGGAGGACCGGCCGCCTCCTTAAACACAGGCCGGTGGGAACGGTTGGCAGAATTGCGTGACGGCCGCCTGCTCCCGGCGTCCGCACGTGAACGAACACCCCCTCCCGGGGACGGCCGTCTGCTCCCGACCGCCGTCCTTCACCCCCTCACCTTCCGGACCCCCGTCTGCTCCCGGCGGGCCTCCGAGTACCCCCACCTTCTCCCGAACTGACCGACAGGCAATGAGACCCGCCTTGGTAGGGCCCCCACCGGCCCCGGCTCGCGCCGGCGTTGGGTGGACGGTTCCTCCCCACTTGCGGGTCGCTCTCCACGGAGGACCGGTCGCCTCACTAAACATAGGCCGGGCGAAAATCTGCGAATGTTATACATCCAAGGAGGGAGGACCGGCCGCCTCCTTAAACCACCGGCCGGGCGAAAATATGCGAATGTTATACATCCAAGGAGGGAGGACCGGTCGCCTCACTAAACATAGGCCGGGCGAAAATCTGCGAATGTTATACATCCAAGGAGGGAGGACCGGCCGCCTCCTTAAACCACCGGCCGGGCGAAAATCTGCGAATGTTATACATCCAAGAAAGGAAGGAAGGAGGGAACCGGCCGCCTCCTTAAACACAGGCCGGGCGAAAATCTGCGAATCTTATCCATCCAAGGACGGAGGACCGGCCGCCTCCTTAAACACAGGCCGGTAGGAACGGTTGGCAGAATCGCGTGACGGCCGCCTGCTCCCGGCGTCCGCACGTGAACGAACACCCCCTCCCGGGGACGGCCGTCTGCTCCCGGCCGCCGTCCTTCACCCCCCTCAGCTTCCGGACCCCCGTCTGCTCCCGGCGGGCCTCCGAGTACCCTCCCCTTCTCCCGAACTGACCGACTGGCACTCATGACCCGCCTTGGTAGGGCCCCCACCGGCCCCGGCTCGCGCCGGCGTTGGGTGGACGGTTCCTCCCCACTTGCGGGTCGCACTCTAGCGCCTCGGCCGCCGCGAGAGCGTGCGCTACGCGCCGCCCCCGCAGGCCTTGGCGCGACCGAACGGCAGCGAGACCGAGACGCCCCGAATCACCCACCTAGAGGAAATCAACGGAGGCCGAGCGCGCGATCCGATTGCGGCACGCCGCGTGGGTGTCCGCCGGCCGCGCCGG
>NW_026871984.1:5000-25000 GCF_033458585.1 Syngnathus typhle
AGGAACCGTCCACCCAACGCCGGCGCGAGCCGGGGCCGGTGGGGGCCCTACCAAGGCGGGTCTCATTGCCTGTCGGTCAGTTCGGGAGAAGGTGGGGGTACTCGGAGGCCCGCCGGGAGCAGACGGGGGTCCGGAAGGTGAGGGGGTGAAGGACGGCGGTCGGGAGCAGACGGCCGTCCCCGGGAGGGGGTGTTCGTTCACGTGCGGACGCCGGGAGCAGGCGGCCGTCACGCAATTCTGCCAACCGTTCCCACCGGCCTGTGTTTAAGGAGGCGGCCGGTCCTCCACGAGAAGAATTCTGCCAAACGTTCCACCGGCCTGTGTTTAAGGAGGCGGCCGGTCCTCCCCGTCGTTCCGCCGGCTTGTGTTTAAGGAGGCGGCCGGTCCTCCACGAGAAGAATTCTGCCAAACGTTCCACCGGCCTGTGTTTAAGGAGGCGGCCGGTCCTCCCCGTCGTTCCGCCGGCTTGTGTTTAAGGAGGCGGCCGGTCCTCCACTATTCCTTCCTTGGATGGAAAGCATGTAGCACTTTGAAAATTTTCGAGCACTGTGACACTTTGAAAATTTTCGAGAGTTTTTGTACTTAGAAAATTTTTCGCTCTTGCACTTCCAGAGTGCTTTGCGGTAGCTCCTAGGTTCGCTGTCCGAGCATGTGAACACTTTTTGGGGGGGAACACATCGCTAGAGACACCAGCCGCCTGGTTCTCGGGGCCAAAACTTGTGTTCCCCACACTCGTTCTGACTATATTTTGCGATTTGGGGGTAAAGGTAATGAGTACAGTGACTAGGGGGACCAACTCATCGTACTCTGGCGCACCAACAGACCAAAGCTGGTACTGCACTTACCCCTGGTACCCCAACGCCTGGTACCTGACGGGCGAGAGGCTGATTTTTCGCTATTTGCGGCCGACCGAGGGAACCAGACAAAGCGGACACTTTACGGCGCAAGAGCCGTTGGCACTTAGAAATTTTTCGACAAAGTTGGCGCGAGCTCCAGAAGGAGAGGCTGATTTTTCGCTATTTGTGGCCGACCGAGGGAACCAGGCAAAGCGGACACTTTACGGCGCAAGAGCCGTTGGCACTTAGAAATTTTTTGACAAAGTTGGCGCGAGCTCCAGAAGGAGAGGCTGATTTTTCGCTATTTGTGGCCGACCGAGGGAACCAGGCAAAGCGGACACTTTACGGCGCAAGAGCCGTTGGCACTTAGAAAATATTCGCCAAAGTTGGCACGAGCTCCAGAAGGAGAGGCTGATTTTTCGCTATTTGTGGCCGACCGAGGGAACCAGACAAAGCGGACACATTACGGCGCAAGAGCCGTTGGCACTTAGAAAATATTCGCCAAAGTTGGCACGAGCTCCAGAAGGAGAGGCTGATTTTTCGCTATTTGTGGCCGACCGAGGGAACCAGACAAAGCGGACACTTTACGGCGCAAGAGCCGTTGGCACTTGCGCGAGCTCCAGAAGGAGAGGCTGATTTTTCGCTATTTGTGGCCGACCGAGGGAACCAGACAAAGCGGACACTTTACGGCGCAAGAGCCGTTGGCACTTAGAAAATATTCGCCAAAGTTGGCGCGAGCTCCAGAAGGAGAGGCTGATTTTTCGCCGTTTGTGGCCGACCGAGGGAACCAGGCAAAGCGGACACATTACGGCGCAAGAGCCGTTGGCACTTAGGCGAGCTCCAGAAGGAGAGGCTGATTTTTCGCTATTTGTGGCCGACCGAGGGAACCAGGCAAAGCGGACACATTACGGCGCAAGAGCCGTTGGCACTTAGGCGAGCTCCAGAAGGAGAGGCTGATTTTTCGCCGTTTGTGGCCGACCGAGGGAACCAGGCAAAGCGGACACATTACGGCGCAAGAGCCGTTGGCACTTAGGCGAGCTCCAGAAGGAGAGGCTGATTTTTCGCTATTTGTGGCCGACCGAGGGAACCAGGCAAAGCGGACACATTACGGCGCAAGAGCCGTTGGCACTTAGGCGAGCTCCAGAAGGAGAGGCTGATTTTTCGCTATTTGTGGCCGACCGAGGGAACCAGGCAAAGCGGACACATTACGGCGCAAGAGCCGTTGGCACTTAGGCGAGCTCCAGAAGGAGAGGCTGATTTTTCGCTATTTGTGGCCGACCGAGGGAACCAGGCAAAGCGGACACATTACGGCGCAAGAGCCGTTGGCACTTAGGCGAGCTCCAGAAGGAGAGGCTGATTTTTCGCCGTTTGTGGCCGACCGAGGGAACCAGGCAAAGCGGACACATTACGGCGCAAGAGCCGTTGGCACTTAGGCGAGCTCCAGAAGGAGAGGCTGATTTTTCGCTATTTGTGGCCGACCGAGGGAACCAGGCAAAGCGGACACATTACGGCGCAAGAGCCGTTGGCACTTAGGCGAGCTCCAGAAGGAGAGGCTGATTTTTCGCCGTTTGTGGCCGACCGAGGGAACCAGGCAAAGCGGACACATTACGGCGCAAGAGCCGTTGGCACTTAGGCGAGCTCCAGAAGGAGAGGCTGATTTTTCGCTATTTGTGGCCGACCGAGGGAACCAGGCAAAGCGGACACATTACGGCGCAAGAGCCGTTGGCACTTAGGCGAGCTCCAGAAGGAGAGGCTGATTTTTCGCTATTTGTGGCCGACCGAGGGAACCAGGCAAAGCGGACACATTACGGCGCAAGAGCCGTTGGCACTTAGGCGAGCTCCAGAAGGAGAGGCTGATTTTTCGCCGTTTGTGGCCGACCGAGGGAACCAGGCAAAGCGGACACATTACGGCGCAAGAGCCGTTGGCACTTAGGCGAGCTCCAGAAGGAGAGGCTGGTTTTTCGCTATTTGTGGCCGACCGAGGGAACCAGGCAAAGCGGACACATTACGGCGC
Source organism: Syngnathus typhle (assembly GCF_033458585.1). Taxonomy (NCBI): domain Eukaryota; kingdom Metazoa; phylum Chordata; class Actinopteri; order Syngnathiformes; family Syngnathidae; genus Syngnathus; species Syngnathus typhle. The sequence continues at coordinate 7,851 of NW_026871984.1, forward strand.
AAGAGCCGTTGGCACTTAGGCGAGCTCCAGAAGGAGAGGCTGATTTTTCGCCGTTCGTGGCCGACCGAGGGAACCAGGCAAAGCGGACACATTACGGCGCAAGAGCCGTTGGCACTTAGAAAATATTCGCCAAAGTTGGCACGAGCTCCAGAATGAGAGGCTGATTTTTCGCCGTTTGTGGCCGACCGAGGGAACCAGGCAAAGCGGACACATTACGGCGCAAGAGCCGTTGGCACTTAGGCGAGCTCCAGAAGGAGAGGCTGATTTTTTCGCTATTTGTGGCCGACCGAGGGAACCAGGCAAAGCGGACACATTACGGCGCAAGAGCCGTTGGCACTTAGAAAATATTCGCCAAAGTTGGCACGAGCTCCAGAATGAGAGGCTGATTTTTCGCCGTTTGTGGCCGACCGAGGGAACCAGACAAAGCGGACACATTACGGCGCAAGAGCCGTTGGCACTTAGGCGAGCTCCAGAAGGAGAGGCTGATTTTTTCGCTATTTGTGGCCGACCGAGGGAACCAGGCAAAGCGGACACATTACGGCGCAAGAGCCGTTGGCACTTAGAAAATATTCGCCAAAGTTGGCACGAGCTCCAGAATGAGAGGCTGATTTTTCGCCGTTTGTGGCCGACCGAGGGAACCAGGCAAAGCGGACACATTACGGCGCAAGAGCCGTTGGCACTTAGGCGAGCTCCAGAAGGAGAGGCTGATTTTTTCGCTATTTGTGGCCGACCGAGGGAACCAGGCAAAGCGGACACATTACGGCGCAAGAGCCGTTGGCACTTATAAAATATTCGCCAAAGTTGGCACGAGCTCCAGAATGAGAGGCTGATTTTTCGCCGTTTGTGGCCGACCGAGGGAACCAGACAAAGCGGACACATTACGGCGCAAGAGCCGTTGGCACTTAGGCGAGCTCCAGAAGGAGAGGCTGATTTTTCGCTATTTGTGGCCGACCGAGGGAACCAGGCAAAGCGGACACTTTACGGCGCAAGAGCCGTTGGCACTTAGAAAATATTCGCCAAAGTTGGCACGAGCTCCAGAAGGAGAGGCTGATTTTTCGCCGTTTGTGGCCGACCGAGGGAACCAGACAAAGCGGACACATTACGGCGCAAGAGCCGTTGGCACTTAGGCGAGCTCCAGAAGGAGAGGCTGATTTTTCGCTATTTGTGGCCGACCGAGGGAACCAGGCAAAGCGGACACTTTACGGCGCAAGAGCCGTTGGCACTTAGAAAATATTCGCCAAAGTTGGCGCGAGCTCCAGAAGGAGAGGCTGATTTTTCGCCGTTTGTGGCCGACCGAGGGAACCAGACAAAGCGGACACATTACGGCGCAAGAGCCGTTGGCACTTAGGCGAGCTCCAGAAGGAGAGGCTGATTTTTCGCTATTTGTGGCCGACCGAGGGAACCAGGCAAAGCGGACACTTTACGGCGCAAGAGCCGTTGGCACTTAGAAAATATTCGCCAAAGTTGGCGCGAGCTCCAGAAGGAGAGGCTGATTTTTCGCCGTTTGTGGCCGACCGAGGGAACCAGACAAAGCGGACACATTACGGCGCAAGAGCCGTTGGCACTTAGGCGAGCTCCAGAAGGAGAGGCTGATTTTTCGCTATTTGTGGCCGACCGAGGGAACCAGGCAAAGCGGACACTTTACGGCGCAAGAGCCGTTGGCACTTAGAAAATATTCGCCAAAGTTGGCGCGAGCTCCAGAAGGAGAGGCTGATTTTTCGCCGTTTGTGGCCGACCGAGGGAACCAGACAAAGCGGACACATTACGGCGCAAGAGCCGTTGGCACTTAGGCGAGCTCCAGAAGGAGAGGCTGATTTTTCGCTATTTGTGGCCGACCGAGGGAACCAGGCAAAGCGGACACTTTACGGCGCAAGAGCCGTTGGCACTTAGAAAATATTCGCCAAAGTTGGCGCGAGCTCCAGAAGGAGAGGCTGATTTTTCGCCGTTTGTGGCCGACCGAGGGAACCAGACAAAGCGGACACATTACGGCGCAAGAGCCGTTGGCACTTAGAATATTTTTGCCAAAGTTGGCGCGAGCTCCAGAAGGAGAGGCTGATTTTTCGCCGTTCGTGGCCGACCGAGGGAACCAGGCAAAGCGGACACATTACGGCGCAAGAGCCGTTGGCACTTAGAAAATATTCGCCAAAGTTGGCGCGAGCTCCAGAAGGAGAGGCTGATTTTTCGCCGTTCGTGGCCGACCGAGGGAACCAGGCAAAGCGGACACATTACGGCGCAAGAGCCGTTGGCACTTAGAAAATATTCGCCAAAGTTGGCGCGAGCTCCAGAAGGAGAGGCTGATTTTTCGCCGTTCGTGGCCGACCGAGGGAACCAGGCAAAGCGGACACATTACGGCGCAAGAGCCGTTGGCACTTAGAAAATATTCGCCAAAGTTGGCGCGAGCTCCAGAAGGAGAGGCTGATTTTTCGCCGTTTGTGGCCGACCGAGGGAACCAGGCAAAGCGGACACATTACGGCGCAAGAGCCGTTGGCACTTAGGCGAGCTCCAGAAGGAGAGGCTGATTTTTCGCTATTTGTGGCCGACCGAGGGAACCAGGCAAAGCGGACACTTTACGGCGCAAGAGCCGTTGGCACTTAGAAAATATTCGCCAAAGTTGGCGCGAGCTCCAGAAGGAGAGGCTGATTTTTCGCCGTTTGTGGCCGACCGAGGGAACCAGACAAAGCGGACACATTACGGCGCAAGAGCCGTTGGCACTTAGAATATTTTTGCCAAAGTTGGCGCGAGCTCCAGAAGGAGAGGCTGATTTTTCGCCGTTCGTGGCCGACCGAGGGAACCAGGCAAAGCGGACACATTACGGCGCAAGAGCCGTTGGCACTTAGAAAATATTCGCCAAAGTTGGCGCGAGCTCCAGAAGGAGAGGCTGATTTTTCGCCGTTCGTGGCCGACCGAGGGAACCAGGCAAAGCGGACACATTACGGCGCAAGAGCCGTTGGCACTTAGAAAATATTCGCCAAAGTTGGCGCGAGCTCCAGAAGGAGAGGCTGATTTTTCGCCGTTCGTGGCCGACCGAGGGAACCAGGCAAAGCGGACACATTACGGCGCAAGAGCCGTTGGCACTTAGAAAATATTCGCCAAAGTTGGCGCGAGCTCCAGAAGGAGAGGCTGATTTTTCGCCGTTTGTGGCCGACCGAGGGAACCAGGCAAAGCGGACACATTACGGCGCAAGAGCCGTTGGCACTTAGAAAATATTCGCCAAAGTTGGCACGAGCTCCAGAATGAGAGGCTGATTTTTCGCCGTTTGTGGCCGACCGAGGGAACCAGGCAAAGCGGACACTTTACGGCGCAAGAGCCGTTGGCACTTAGAAAATATTCGCCAAAGTTGGCGCGAGCTCCAGAAGGAGAGGCTGATTTTTCGCCGTTTGTGGCCGACCGAGGGAACCAGACAAAGCGGACACATTACGGCGCAAGAGCCGTTGGCACTTAGAATATTTTTGCCAAAGTTGGCGCGAGCTCCAGAAGGAGAGGCTGATTTTTCGCCGTTCGTGGCCGACCGAGGGAACCAGGCAAAGCGGACACATTACGGCGCAAGAGCCGTTGGCACTTAGAAAATATTCGCCAAAGTTGGCGCGAGCTCCAGAAGGAGAGGCTGATTTTTCGCCGTTCGTGGCCGACCGAGGGAACCAGGCAAAGCGGACACATTACGGCGCAAGAGCCGTTGGCACTTAGAAAATATTCGCCAAAGTTGGCGCGAGCTCCAGAAGGAGAGGCTGATTTTTCGCCGTTCGTGGCCGACCGAGGGAACCAGGCAAAGCGGACACATTACGGCGCAAGAGCCGTTGGCACTTAGAAAATATTCGCCAAAGTTGGCGCGAGCTCCAGAAGGAGAGGCTGATTTTTCGCCGTTTGTGGCCGACCGAGGGAACCAGACAAAGCGGACACATTACGGCGCAAGAGCCGTTGGCACTTAGAATATTTTTGCCAAAGTTGGCGCGAGCTCCAGAAGGAGAGGCTGATTTTTCGCCGTTCGTGGCCGACCGAGGGAACCAGGCAAAGCGGACACATTACGGCGCAAGAGCCGTTGGCACTTAGAAAATATTCGCCAAAGTTGGCGCGAGCTCCAGAAGGAGAGGCTGATTTTTCGCCGTTCGTGGCCGACCGAGGGAACCAGGCAAAGCGGACACATTACGGCGCAAGAGCCGTTGGCACTTAGAAAATATTCGCCAAAGTTGGCGCGAGCTCCAGAAGGAGAGGCTGATTTTTCGCCGTTCGTGGCCGACCGAGGGAACCAGGCAAAGCGGACACATTACGGCGCAAGAGCCGTTGGCACTTAGAAAATATTCGCCAAAGTTGGCGCGAGCTCCAGAAGGAGAGGCTGATTTTTCGCCGTTTGTGGCCGACCGAGGGAACCAGGCAAAGCGGACACATTACGGCGCAAGAGCCGTTGGCACTTAGAAAATATTCGCCAAAGTTGGCGCGAGCTCCAGAAGGAGAGGCTGATTTTTCGCCGTTTGTGGCCGACCGAGGGAACCAGGCAAAGCGGACACATTACGGCGCAAGAGCCGTTGGCACTTAGAAAATATTCGCCAAAGTTGGCACGAGCTCCAGAATGAGAGGCTGATTTTTCGCCGTTTGTGGCCGACCGAGGGAACCAGGCAAAGCGGACACTTTACGGCGCAAGAGCCGTTGGCACTTAGAAAATATTCGCCAAAGTTGGCGCGAGCTCCAGAAGGAGAGGCTGATTTTTCGCCGTTTGTGGCCGACCGAGGGAACCAGACAAAGCGGACACATTACGGCGCAAGAGCCGTTGGCACTTAGAATATTTTTGCCAAAGTTGGCGCGAGCTCCAGAAGGAGAGGCTGATTTTTCGCCGTTCGTGGCCGACCGAGGGAACCAGGCAAAGCGGACACATTACGGCGCAAGAGCCGTTGGCACTTAGAAAATATTCGCCAAAGTTGGCGCGAGCTCCAGAAGGAGAGGCTGATTTTTCGCCGTTCGTGGCCGACCGAGGGAACCAGGCAAAGCGGACACATTACGGCGCAAGAGCCGTTGGCACTTAGAAAATATTCGCCAAAGTTGGCGCGAGCTCCAGAAGGAGAGGCTGATTTTTCGCCGTTCGTGGCCGACCGAGGGAACCAGGCAAAGCGGACACATTACGGCGCAAGAGCCGTTGGCACTTAGAAAATATTCGCCAAAGTTGGCGCGAGCTCCAGAAGGAGAGGCTGATTTTTCGCCGTTTGTGGCCGACCGAGGGAACCAGACAAAGCGGACACATTACGGCGCAAGAGCCGTTGGCACTTAGAATATTTTTGCCAAAGTTGGCGCGAGCTCCAGAAGGAGAGGCTGATTTTTCGCCGTTCGTGGCCGACCGAGGGAACCAGGCAAAGCGGACACATTACGGCGCAAGAGCCGTTGGCACTTAGAAAATATTCGCCAAAGTTGGCGCGAGCTCCAGAAGGAGAGGCTGATTTTTCGCCGTTCGTGGCCGACCGAGGGAACCAGGCAAAGCGGACACATTACGGCGCAAGAGCCGTTGGCACTTAGAAAATATTCGCCAAAGTTGGCGCGAGCTCCAGAAGGAGAGGCTGATTTTTCGCCGTTCGTGGCCGACCGAGGGAACCAGGCAAAGCGGACACATTACGGCGCAAGAGCCGTTGGCACTTAGAAAATATTCGCCAAAGTTGGCGCGAGCTCCAGAAGGAGAGGCTGATTTTTCGCCGTTTGTGGCCGACCGAGGGAACCAGGCAAAGCGGACACATTACGGCGCAAGAGCCGTTGGCACTTAGAAAATATTCGCCAAAGTTGGCACGAGCTCCAGAATGAGAGGCTGATTTTTCGCCGTTTGTGGCCGACCGAGGGAACCAGGCAAAGCGGACACTTTACGGCGCAAGAGCCGTTGGCACTTAGAAAATATTCGCCAAAGTTGGCGCGAGCTCCAGAAGGAGAGGCTGATTTTTCGCCGTTTGTGGCCGACCGAGGGAACCAGACAAAGCGGACACATTACGGCGCAAGAGCCGTTGGCACTTAGAATATTTTTGCCAAAGTTGGCGCGAGCTCCAGAAGGAGAGGCTGATTTTTCGCCGTTCGTGGCCGACCGAGGGAACCAGGCAAAGCGGACACATTACGGCGCAAGAGCCGTTGGCACTTAGAAAATATTCGCCAAAGTTGGCGCGAGCTCCAGAAGGAGAGGCTGATTTTTCGCCGTTCGTGGCCGACCGAGGGAACCAGGCAAAGCGGACACATTACGGCGCAAGAGCCGTTGGCACTTAGAAAATATTCGCCAAAGTTGGCGCGAGCTCCAGAAGGAGAGGCTGATTTTTCGCCGTTCGTGGCCGACCGAGGGAACCAGGCAAAGCGGACACATTACGGCGCAAGAGCCGTTGGCACTTAGAAAATATTCGCCAAAGTTGGCGCGAGCTCCAGAAGGAGAGGCTGATTTTTCGCCGTTCGTGGCCGACCGAGGGAACCAGACAAAGCGGACACATTACGGCGCAAGAGCCGTTGGCACTTAGAAAATATTCGCCAAAGTTGGCGCGAGCTCCAGAAGGAGAGGCTGATTTTTCGCTGTTTGTGGCCGACCGAGGGAACCAGACAAAGCGGACACATTACGGCGCAAGAGCCGTTGGCACTTAGAAAATATTTGCCAAAGTTGGCGCGAGCTCCAGAAGGAGAGGCTGATTTTTCGCCATTCGTGGCCGACCGAGGGAACCAGACAAAGCGGACACATTACGGCGCAAGAGCCGTTGGCACTTAGAAAATATTCGCCAAAGTTGGCGCGAGCTCCAGAAGGAGAGGCTGATTTTTCGCTGTTTGTGGCCGACCGAGGGAACCAGACAAAGCGGACACATTACGGCGCAAGAGCCGTTGGCACTTAGAAAATATTTGCCAAAGTTGGCGCGAGCTCCAGAAGGAGAGGCTGATTTTTCGCCATTCGTGGCCGACCGAGGGAACCAGACAAAGCGGACAGCTTGTGCGGCAGCCCACGCTGGCACTTAGAAAATATTCTGAAATTCTCACCGACTTCCGTGGTGGAGAGGCCGAATTTTTGCGATTCGGGTCCGAAAGGAGAACCGTCGCAATTCGGACAGCTTGTGCGGCAGCCCACGCTGGCACTTAGAAAATATTCTGAAATTCTCACCGACCTCCGTGGTGGAGAGGCCGGATTTTCGACATTCGGATCCGACCGGGGAACCGTCGCCACTCGGACAAGTTGTGCGGCAGCCCACGCTCGCACTTAGAAAATATTCTGAAATTCTCACCGACCTCCGTGGTGGAGAGGCCGAATTTTCGACATTCGTGGCCGACCGGGGAACCGTCGCCACTCGGACAACTTGTGCGGCAGCCCTCGGTGATTTTAGGACCGCTTTTTCACCCTCGCTGTCCGACCGGAGAACCGTCGTAGCTCGGACAGTTCGTGTGCCAGCATCCGCTGGCACTTAGAAAATTTTAAAAAAGAAAAAAATAGTCTTCTGCATATACGTTCTGACTATATTTTGCGATTAGGGGGTAAAGGTAATGAGTACAGTGACTAGGGGGACCAACTCATCGTACTCTGGCGCACCAACACGCCAAGGTTGGTACTGCACTTAGGCTGATTTTTGCGCTATTCGCGGCCGACCGGGGAACCAGCGCGGAGCGGACACATTACGGCGAATGAGCCGTTGGCACTTAGAAAATTTTTGAGCTTTTTTCGAACTTCCGTGAGGCTGATTTTGCGCTATTCGCGGCCGACCGGGGAACCAGCGCGGAGCGGACACATTACGGCGAATGAGCCGTTGGCACTTAGAAAATTTTTGAGCTTTTTTCGAACTTCCGTGAGGCTGATTTTGCGCTATTCGCGGCCGACCGGGGAACCAGCGCGGAGCGGACACATTACGGCGAATGAGCCGTTGGCACTTAGAAAATTTTTGAGCTTTTTTCGAACTTCCGTGAGGCTGATTTTGCGCTATTCGCGGCCGACCGGGGAACCAGCGCGGAGCGGACACATTACGGCGAATGAGCCGTTGGCACTTAGAAAATTTTTGAGCTTTTTTCGGACTTCCGTGTGGAGCTTTGGGGCCGTTCCGCCTAACTTTTTATGCCCGATTAGGCTTCCAGGGAGGCGGCTAAGCATTATTGACCAATCATGGAGCTTTTTTGGGACTTCCGTGTGGAGCTTTGGGGCCGTTCCGCCTAACTTTTTATGCCCGATTAGGCTTCCAGGGAGGCGGCTAAGCATTATTGACCAATCATGGAGCTTTTTTGGGACTTCCGTGTGGAGCTTTGGGGCCGTTCCGCCTAACTTTTTATGCCCGATTAGGCTTCCAGGGAGGCGGCTAAGCATTATTGACCAATCATGGAGCTTTTTTGGGACTTCCGTGTGGAGCTTTGGAGCCGTTCCGCCTAACTTTTTATGCCCGATTAGGCTTCCAGGGAGGCGGCTAAGCATTATTGACCAATCATGGAGCTTTTTTGGGACTTCCGTGTGGAGCTTTGGGGCCGTTCCGCCTAGCTTTTTATGCCCGATTAGGCTTCCAGGGAGGCGGCTAAGCATTATTGACCAATCATGGAGCTTTTTTGGGACTTCCGTGTGGAGCTTTGGGGCCGTTCCGCCTAACTTTTTATGCCCGATTAGGCTTCCAGGGAGGCGGCTAAGCATTATTGACCAATCATGGAGCTTTTTTGGGACTTCCGTGTGGAGCTTTGGGGCCGTTCCGCCTAACTTTTTATGCCCGATTAGGCTTCCAGGGAGGCGGCTAAGCATTATTGACCAATCATGGAGCTTTTTTGGGACTTCCGTGTGGAGCTTTGGGGCCGTTCCGCCTAACTTTTTATGCCCGATTAGGCTTCCAGGGAGGCGGCTAAGCATTATTGACCAATCATGGAGCTTTTTTGGGACTTCCGTGTGGAGCTTTGGGGCCGTTCCGCCTAGCTTTTTATGCCCGATTAGGCTTCCAGGGAGGCGGCTAAGCATTATTGACCAATCATGGAGCTTTTTTGGGACTTCCAGCCGGTGCTTTGGGGGCCTTCCCCCTCACTTTCTACGCCCGATTGGGCTTCCAGGGACGCGGCTAAGCATTTTTAACAGAAATGGAGCTTTTTGAGGACCTCCACACGGAGCTCCAGGGCCGGTCCGCCTCACTTTTTACGCCCGATTACGCTTCCAGGGACGCGGCTAAGCATTTTTAACACGTTATGGAGCTTTTTGAGGACCTCCACACGGAGCTCCAGGGCCGGTCCGCCTCACTTTTTACGCCCGATTAGATTTGCATAATAATTTGGAACACGGTGCCGTGTTCCAAATTATTATGCGGGCTGGTGCTTGGGGCTGGCGTCCGCCTATAGTGGTTTAATTTCGGGAGGAAGATTCATTTTCGTCCCAAGCCCGCCGCTGGAGAAAATCTTAGGTACCAGGAGTGGATTTTTTTTGTCCACTCAGGAGGGGGACGTTGACTGGTTCGGTGTCCGGGGGAAAGTGCTCTTTTCTCGGCCAGGAGAAAGATGAGACTCCGAGCCCGCCGCTGGAGAAAATTTTAGGTACCAGGAGCGGATTTTTTTTTCTCCAGGGGCGTTCCGCCTAACATTTTACGCCCGATTACGCTTCCAGGGACGCGGCTAAGCATTTTTAACACGTTATGGAGCTTTTTGAGGACCTCCACACGGAGCTCCAGGGCCGGTCCGCCTCACTTTTTACGCCCGATTACGCTTCCAGGGACGCGGCTAAGCATTTTTGACCAATCATGGAGCTTTTTTGGGACTTCCAGCCGGTGCTTTGGGGGCCTTCCCCCTCACTTTCTACGCCCGATTGGGCTTCCAGGGACGCGGCTAAGCATTTTTAACAGAAATGGAGCTTTTTGCGGAGCTCCAGCCGGTGCCACCGGCAGGCCGTGCACGCGGACGAGATGACCGAAAGAAGCTCCAGGAGAGCGGATGGACGCTTTTTAAGCACCGAGGCGGAGATCGCGGAGCTTTAATAGACTTCCAGCGGGCCCAAAGCGGCCAGGCAGACGGCGCAGCGCGACCTGGTACCTCGCACGGGACGCATCGCCCCCCCCGCGCACAGTTCCAGGGGGCCGGGATGACGTTTCAAAGCTGCCGCTGCAGCTGCGGCGGGGAGTGGCCTCCCTCCGGTGGACACGACGAGTAAATGACACCGGCCGCTGACGCAAACCCACGCCCGGCAGGAGAGCTCGGAAGGCGGCTAAGATTTCAAGGAAGACCCCTCCTGCGCAGACCTCCACTAGGCCAGGATGACTTTTCAAAGCTGCCTCTGCAGCTGCGGCGGGGAGTTGCCTCCCTCCGGTGGACACGACGAGTAAATACACCAGCACTTGCTCTTAGATTTGTTTCTTTTTTCTTTCTTTTAGCTTCCATAATGTTACCGGGCGCTGACGCAAACCCACGCCGGGCAGGAGAGCTCGGAAGGCGGCTAAGATTTCAAGGAAGACCCCCCCTGCGCAGACCTCCACTAGGCCGGGATGACTGTTCAGCTGCGGCGGGGAGTGGCCTCCCTCCGGTCGGCACGACGAGTAAATGACACCGGCCGCTGACGCAAACCCACGCCCGGCAGGAGAGCTCGGAAGGCGGCTAAGATTTCAAGGAAGACCCCCCCTGCGCAGACCTCCACTAGGCCGGGATGACTGTTCAGCTGCGGCGGGGAGTGGCCTCCCTCCGGTCGGCACGACGAGTAAATGACACCGGCCGCTGACGCAAACCCACGCCCGGCAGGAGAGCTCGGAAGGCGGCTAAGATTTCAAGGAAGACCCCCCCTGCGCAGACCTCCACTAGGCCGGGATGACTGTTCAGCTGCGGCGGGGAGTGGCCTCCCTCCGGTCGGCACGACGAGTAAATGACACCGGCCGCTGACGCAAACCCACGCCCGGCAGGAGAGCTCGGAAGGCGGCTAAGATTTCAAGGAAGACCCCCCCTGCGCAGACCTCCACTAGGCCGGGATGACTGTTCAGCTGCGGCGGGGAGTGGCCTCCCTCCGGTCGGCACGACGAGTAAATGACACCGGCCGCTGACGCAAACCCACGCCCGGCAGGAGAGCTCGGAAGGCGGCTAAGATTTCAAGGAAGACCCCCCCTGCGCAGACCTCCACTAGGCCGGGATGACTGTTCAGCTGTGGCGGGGAGTGGCCTCCCTCCGGTCGGCACGACGAGTAAATGACACCGGCCGCTGACGCAAACCCACGCCCGGCAGGAGAGCTCGGAAGGCGGCTAAGATTTCAAGGAAGACCCCCCCTGCGCAGACCTCCACTAGGCCGGGATGACTGTTCAGCTGTAGCGGGGAGTGGCCTCCCTCCGGTCGGCACGACGAGTAAATGACACCGGCCGCTGACGCAAACCCACGCCCGGCAGGAGAGCTCGGAAGGCGGCTAAGATTTCAAGGAAGACCCCCCCTGCGCAGACCTCCACTAGGCCGGGATGACTGTTCAGCTGCGGCGGGGAGTGGCCTCCCTCCGGTCGGCACGACGAGTAAATGACACCGGCCGCTGACGCAAACCCACGCCCGGCAGGAGAGCTCGGAAGGCGGCTAAGATTTCAAGGAAGACCCCCCCTGCGCAGACCTCCACTAGGCCGGGATGACTGTTCAGCTGCGGCGGGGAGTGGCCTCCCTCCGGTCGGCACGACGAGTAAAGCTATTTAGGAAAATCTGAGATAAATATCACTTGCATAATAATTTGGAACACGGTCCCGTGTTCCAAATTATTATGCAAAATGTATTTAGACACCAGCAATCGCACTTAGATTTGTTTCTTTTTTCTTTCTTTTAGCTTCCATAATGTTACCGGGCGCTGACGCAAACCCACGCCGGGCAGGAGAGCTCAAAAGCCGGGTAACATTTCAAGGAAGCTATTTAGGAAAATCTGAGATAAATATCCTTTGCATAATAATTTGGAACACGGTCCCGTGTTCCAAATTATTATGCAAAATGTATTTAAGTGTCATAAAGATTACATTTTTTGTTTTTCAAGTACTGAAATCACCCTCAGTCATGGTACAGTCCATGGTAGTCTGCCAGGTGAGCGCAATTGTAGTAATTAACAAGTCTATTTAAGTTCCGCGTTTTTAAGCGTTCGGCCATTTCGTTCAACCATGGGGAGGAAAAAGGATCTCTCTGCTGTCGAGAAGCGTGAAATCGTTCGATGCCTTGGACAAGGTATGCAGACATTCGATATTGCACGAAAGCTTAAGCGCGACCATCGAACTTTGAAGAAATTCGTCGCTGATTCGGAGCAAACGCGCGTTCGTGCAGACAAAGGCACGACAAGGAAGGTTTCTGCAAGACAAACAAATCGAATCAAGAGGGCGGCTGCAAGCATGCCACTAAAGACGAGCAAACAAATATTCGACGCTGCTGGTGCCAGTGAAGTCCCACGAACGACGAGGTGCAGGATCCTCCAGAGGCTTGCAGTTGTGCGGAAACCCTCCATTCGGCCACCCCTGAACAACGCGAACAAGCAGAAACGGCTGCAGTGGGCCCAGACTTACATGAAGACAAATTTTCAGACAGTCCTGTTCACCGACGAGTGCCGTGCAACCTTGGATGGGCCAGGTAGGGTTTTTTAAGTTTTTCCTTGCACTTTTGAGAGCTCAGGGGATGCTTTGAGAATAATTGTCAATTTCTGTCTATGTGAAGCCCTTTGAGACTGCTTGTGATTTAGGGCTATACAAATAAACTTGATTTGACTTGACTTTACAGATGGATGGAGTCGTGGATGGTTGGTGGACGGCCACGATAGCCCAACAAGGCTGCGGCGTCAGCAGGGAGGTGGCGGAGTGATGTTTTGGGCCGGAATCATGGGGAGAGAGCTGCTTGGCCCCTTTAGGGTCCCTGAAGGCGTCAAAATTACGTCTGTTAACTACGTGGAATTTCTGACTCAACACTTCTGTCCATGGTACAACAGGAAGAACCGTGCTTTCCGTCAAAAGATCATCTTCATGCATGACAATGCACCATCTCATGCTGCAAGAAATACGTCAACGTCTTTGGCATCTATGGGAATAAAGGGAGAGAAACTGATGGTGTGGCCCCCATGCTCCCCTGACCTCAATCCTATTGAAAACTTGTGGAGCATCGTCAAGCAGAAAATCTACGAAGGTGGGAGGCAGTTCAATTCCAAAGAGCAGCTCTGGCAGGCTATTCTTAGATCCTGCCAAGAAATTCAACCAGAAACTGTACAAAAACTCACAAGTTCAGTGGATGGAAGAATCGTGAAGCTGCTGTTGAACAAAGGGTCCTATGTTAAAATGTAACTTTGTTTTTTATTGAAATAAAGGGTCCTATGTTAAAATGTAACTTGTTTGTCTTTTCTTTGAAATAGCTTTTGATTTCAGTAAATATGACCTCCTAATGCTGTAAATTCTTAAGATGGGCATTTCAGTTCATAAAAACCTATAAAATGTTATAAAACTCTGTTGTGCGTAATAATGTGGAACAGTGCATTTTAAGTTTTTTATTTTTTAAAAATTCTGTGATCATTCGGAGGTTTGTTCAATAAAATTAGAATTCATCAAAATAATGGTTGATGACTTGAAAATTATGCTGACTCATTTTGCATCGACTATTTAGGAAAATCTGAGATAAATGTCACTTGCATAATAATTTGGAACACGGTGTAAGTGCGATTGCTGGTGTATTTACTCGTCGTGTCCACCGGAGGACGGCAACTCCCCGCCGAGGCGGCAGCGGCAGCGCTTAAATGTCTTCCCGGCCGCCTGGAACTCTGCACGGGGCGTGTTTCGTCCCGCGCAGCGGTACCAGATCGCGCTGCGCCGTCAGCCGAGCCGCGCGCGGTCCGCTGGAAGTCTACACTGTGTTCCAAATTATTATGCAAATTGTATTTATGTGTCAGAAAGATTAAATTTTTTGTTTTTCAATTAAACTCATGGACGGTATTCCGTGTCAGGGCTCTTTGGATAACTGAGATCAATTTCAGACACCGGTGATGATTACCGGCCAGTTGAGCCCACATTAAGGAGAAACTACTCAAGAATGGCGTTCCACATTATTAAGCAGATGATTTGAAGTTCGCTTTGAGCAGTGGCGGACGCCAACCCACGACCGGTGGGAGAGCTCGGAGGGCGGATGGGCTTTCAAGGAAGCCCCCCAGGCCGGTCCCACTCGCACTTAGAATTTTTTTTTTTTTTGGCTTCCATAATGTACCGGGCGCGGACGCGAAACCCACGCCGGGCAGGAGAGCTCGAAAGGCGGCTAAGCATTCAAGGAAGCACCGTCTGGAGCTTCAGAGCCGTTCCGCCTGACTTTTAACGTAGAGTACCGGGCGCAAACCACTAACTCAAGCCCGGCATGGCAGCTCGAAAGGCGGCTAAGCATTCAAGGAAGCACCGTCTGGAGCTTCAGAGCCGTTCCGCCTGACTTTTAACGTAGAGTACCGGGCGCAAACCACTAACTCAAGCCCGGCATGGCAGCTCGAAAGGCGGCTAAGCATTCAAGGAAGCACCGTCTGGAGCTTCAGAGCCGTTCCGCCTGACTTTTAACGTAGAGTACCGGGCGCAAACCACTAACTCAAGCCCGGCATGGCAGCTCGAAAGGCGGCTAAGCATTCAAGGAAGCACCGTCTGGAGCTTCAGAGCCGTTCCGCCTGACTTTTAACGTAGAGTACCGGGCGCAAACCACTAACTCAAGCCCGGCATGGCAGCTTGAAAGGCGGCTAAGCATTCAAGGAAGCACCGTCTGGAGCTTCAGAGCCGTTCCGCCTGACTTTTAACGTAGAGTACCGGGCGCAAACCACTAACTCAAGCCCGGCATGGCAGCTCGAAAGGCGGCTAAGCATTCAAGGAAGCACCGTCTGGAGCTTCAGAGCCGTTCCGCCTGACTTTTAACGTAGAGTACCGGGCGCAAACCACTAACTCAAGCCCGGCATGGCAGCTCGAAAGGCGGCTAAGCATTCAAGGAAGCACCGTCTGGAGCTTCAGAGCCGTTCCGCCTGACTTTTAACGTAGAGTACCGGGCGCAAACCACTAACTCAAGCCCGGCATGGCAGCTCGAAAGGCGGCTAAGCATTCAAGGAAGCGACGCCGGCCGGTCCGCGGGCCAAATAGGGTCCAGTAAAGTACCGGGCGCAAACCACTAACTCAAGCCCGGCATGGCAGCTCGAAAGGCGGCTAAGCATTCAAGGAAGCGACGCCGGCCGGTCCGCGGGCCAAATAGGGTCCAGTAAAGTACCGGGCGCGGCCACTAACGCCTTGTGGCGGTCGCCTTGTGGCGGTCGGGGGGTGGCGGTCGGGGCTGGCGCTTGGGGCCGGTGGCGGTCGCCTTGTGGCGGTCGCCTTGTGGCGGTCGGGGGGTGGCGGTCGGGGCTGGCGCTTGGGGCCAGTGGCGGTCGCCTTGTGGCGGTCGCCTTGTGGCGGTCGCCTTGTGGCGGTCGCCTTGTGGCGGTCGCCTTGTGGCGGTCGGGGGGTGGCGGTCGGGGCTGGCGCTTGGGGCCAGTGGCGGTCGCCTTGTGGCGGTCGCCTTGTGGCGGTCGCCTTGTGGCGGTCGCCTTGTGGCGGTCGCCTTGTGGCGGTCGGGGCTGGCGCTTGGGGCCAGTGGCGGTCGCCTTGTGGCGGTCGCCTTGTGGCGGTCGCCTTGTGGCGGTCGCCTTGTGGCGGTCGCCTTGTGGCGGTCGGGGGGTGGCGGTCGGGGCTGGCGCTTGGGGCCAGTGGCGGTCGCCTTGTGGCGGTCGCCTTGTGGCGGTCGCCTTGTGGCGGTCGCCTTGTGGCGGTCGCCTTGTGGCGGTCGCCTTGTGGCGGTCGGGGGGTGGCGGTCGGGGCTGGCGCTTGGGGCCGGTGGCGGTCGCCTTGTGGCGGTCGCCTTGTGGCGGTCGGGGGGTGGCGGTCGGGGCTGGCGCTTGGGGCCGGTGGCGGTCGCCTTGTGGCGGTCGCCTTGTGGCGGTCGCCTTGTGGCGGTCGGGGGGTGGCGGTCGGGGCTGGCGCTTGGGGCCGGTGGCAGTCGCCTTGTGGCGGTCGCCTTGTGGCGGTCGCCTTGTGGCGGTCGGGGGGTGGCGGTCGGGGCTGGCGCTTGGGGCTGGCGTCCGCCAATAGTGGTTTAATTTCGGGAGGAAGATTGATTTTCGTCCCAAGCCCGCCGCTGGAGAAAATTTTAGGTACCAGGAGTGGATTTTTTTTGTCCACTCAGGAGGGGGACGTTGGCTGGTTTGGTGTCCGGGGGAAAGTGCTCTTTTCTCGGCCAGGAGAAAGATTAGACTCCCAGCCCGCCGCTGGAGAAAATTCTAGGTACCAGGAGTGGATTTTTTTTGTCCACTCAGGAGGGGGACGTGCTTTGTTGTCCGGGGGAAAGTGCTCTTTTCTCTGCCAGGAGAAAGATTAGACTCCCAGCCCGCCGCTGGAGAAAATCTTAGGTACCAGGAGTGGATTTTTTTTGTCCACTCAGGAGGGGGACGTGCTTTGTTGTCCGGGGAGAGTGCTCTTTTCTCGGCCAGGAGAAAGATTAGACTCCCAGCCCGCCGCTGGAGAAAATTCTAGGTACCAGGAGTGGATTTTTTTTGTCCACTCAGGAGGGGGACGTGCTTTGTTGTCCGGGGAGAGTGCTCTTTTCTCGGCCAGGAGAAAGATTAGACTCCCAGCCCGCCGCTGGAGAAAATTCTAGGTACCAGGAGTGGATTTTTTTTGTCCACTCAGGAGGGGGACGTGCTTTGTTGTCCGGGGAGAGTGCCTGGTCCCCGGACCAGCCTCTTAGGCGCGCCCGCTGTCATTCTCCGGAGATTAAGTTATACTAAGGGGAGGCTGCCTCCTCCCGCCTGCTGCCCGAGGATGCTGCCTCATCCCCGGACTGGCCTCTTGCGCGCGCCCGCTGTCATTCTCCGGAGACTAAGTTATACTAAGGGGAGGCTGCCTCCTCCCGCCTGCTGCCCGAGGATGCTGCCTCATCCCCGGACTGGCCTCTTGCGCGCGCCCGCTGTCATTCTCCGGAGACTAAGTTATACTAAGGGGAGGCTGCCTCCTCCCGCCTGCTGCCCGAGGATGCTGCCTCATCCCCGGACTGGCCTCTTGCGCGCGCCCGCTGTCATTCTCCGGAGACTAAGTTATACTAAGGGGAGGCTGCCTCCTCCCGCCTGCTGCCCGAGGATGCTGCCTCATCCCCGGACTGGCCTCTTGCGCGCGCCCGCTGTCATTCTCCGGAGACTAAGTTATACTAAGGGGAGGCTGCCTCCTCCCGCCTGCTGCCCGAGGATGCTGCCTCATCCCCGG
>NW_026871984.1:35000-62500 GCF_033458585.1 Syngnathus typhle
GCGCCCCGTCCGAGTCAGACTCGGTCGGTGCGGCCCGCTGTGGCCAGCTGGCAACTAGCTACGGAAGGGTACCGGCGCTCCCGACGAACCCGCCGGGGTGGCTGGTGACCAACGCTGCGTTCGGCGCTTATTGCTGCGACCGGGAGGGAAGCTGCGCCCCGTCCGAGTCAGACTCGGTCGTTGCGGCCCCCCCGAGCCCGCACGCCTCTCGCGGAAGGTCATACGCCACCGGCGGCACGAAAGACGCCTCCCGCAACGCGGTAGTCGGGAAAGGCTATTCGGATAGTCGAGCAGAGTTGCGACAACACATCCCGCGGTGCCGTCTGGTTAGGCAAGGGTTTGAGAAACAGCATTCGCGGTAGACCGGCGCGGCCGGCGGACACCCACGCGGCGTGCCGCAATCGGATCGCGCGCTCGGCCTCCGTTGATTTCCTCTAGGTGGGGGATTCGGGGCGTCTCGGTCTCGCTGCCGTTCGGTCGCGCCAAGGCCTGCGGGGGCGGCGCGTAGCGCACGCTCTCGCGGCGGCCGAGGCGCTAGAGTGCGACCCGCAAGTGGGGAGGAACCGTCCACCCAACGCCGGCGCGAGCCGGGGCCGGTGGGGGCCCTACCAAGGCGGGTCATGAGTGCCAGTCGGTCAGTTCGGGAGAAGGGGAGGGTACTCGGAGGCCCGCCGGGAGCAGACGGGGGTCCGGAAGCTGAGGGGGGTGAAGGACGGCGGCCGGGAGCAGACGGCCGTCCCCGGGAGGGGGTGTTCGTTCACGTGCGGACGCCGGGAGCAGGCGGCCGTCACGCGATTCTGCCAACCGTTCCTACCGGCCTGTGTTTAAGGAGGCGGCCGGTCCTCCGTCCTTGGATGGATAAGATTCGCAGATTTTCGCCCGGCCTGTGTTTAAGGAGGCGGCCGGTTCCCTCCTTCCTTCCTTTCTTGGATGTATAACATTCGCAGATTTTCGCCCGGCCGGTGGTTTAAGGAGGCGGCCGGTCCTCCCTCCTTGGATGTATAACATTCGCAGATTTTCGCCCGGCCTATGTTTAGTGAGGCGACCGGTCCTCCCTCCTTGGATGTATAACATTCGCATATTTTCGCCCGGCCGGTGGTTTAAGGAGGCGGCCGGTCCTCCCTCCTTGGATGTATAACATTCGCAGATTTTCGCCCGGCCTATGTTTAGTGAGGCGACCGGTCCTCCGTGGAGAGCGACCCGCAAGTGGGGAGGAACCGTCCACCCAACGCCGGCGCGAGCCGGGGCCGGTGGGGGCCCTACCAAGGCGGGTCTCATTGCCTGTCGGTCAGTTCGGGAGAAGGTGGGGGTACTCGGAGGCCCGCCGGGAGCAGACGGGGGTCCGGAAGGTGAGGGGGTGAAGGACGGCGGTCGGGAGCAGACGGCCGTCCCCGGGAGGGGGTGTTCGTTCACGTGCGGACGCCGGGAGCAGGCGGCCGTCACGCAATTCTGCCAACCGTTCCCACCGGCCTGTGTTTAAGGAGGCGGCCGGTCCTCCACGAGAAGAATTCTGCCAAACGTTCCACCGGCCTGTGTTTAAGGAGGCGGCCGGTCCTCCCCGTCGTTCCGCCGGCTTGTGTTTAAGGAGGCGGCCGGTCCTCCACGAGAAGAATTCTGCCAAACGTTCCACCGGCCTGTGTTTAAGGAGGCGGCCGGTCCTCCCCGTCGTTCCGCCGGCTTGTGTTTAAGGAGGCGGCCGGTCCTCCACTATTCCTTCCTTGGATGGAAAGCATGTAGCACTTTGAAAATTTTCGAGCACTGTGACACTTTGAAAATTTTCGAGAGTTTTTGTACTTAGAAAATTTTTCGCTCTTGCACTTCCAGAGTGCTTTGCGGTAGCTCCTAGGTTCGCTGTCCGAGCATGTGAACACTTTTTGGGGGGGAACACATCGCTAGAGACACCAGCCGCCTGGTTCTCGGGGCCAAAACTTGTGTTCCCCACACTCGTTCTGACTATATTTTGCGATTTGGGGGTAAAGGTAATGAGTACAGTGACTAGGGGGACCAACTCATCGTACTCTGGCGCACCAACAGACCAAAGCTGGTACTGCACTTACCCCTGGTACCCCAACGCCTGGTACCTGACGGGCGAGAGGCTGATTTTTCGCTATTTGCGGCCGACCGAGGGAACCAGACAAAGCGGACACTTTACGGCGCAAGAGCCGTTGGCACTTAGAAATTTTTCGACAAAGTTGGCGCGAGCTCCAGAAGGAGAGGCTGATTTTTCGCTATTTGTGGCCGACCGAGGGAACCAGGCAAAGCGGACACTTTACGGCGCAAGAGCCGTTGGCACTTAGAAATTTTTTGACAAAGTTGGCGCGAGCTCCAGAAGGAGAGGCTGATTTTTCGCTATTTGTGGCCGACCGAGGGAACCAGGCAAAGCGGACACTTTACGGCGCAAGAGCCGTTGGCACTTAGAAAATATTCGCCAAAGTTGGCACGAGCTCCAGAAGGAGAGGCTGATTTTTCGCTATTTGTGGCCGACCGAGGGAACCAGACAAAGCGGACACATTACGGCGCAAGAGCCGTTGGCACTTAGAAAATATTCGCCAAAGTTGGCACGAGCTCCAGAAGGAGAGGCTGATTTTTCGCTATTTGTGGCCGACCGAGGGAACCAGACAAAGCGGACACTTTACGGCGCAAGAGCCGTTGGCACTTGCGCGAGCTCCAGAAGGAGAGGCTGATTTTTCGCTATTTGTGGCCGACCGAGGGAACCAGACAAAGCGGACACTTTACGGCGCAAGAGCCGTTGGCACTTAGAAAATATTCGCCAAAGTTGGCGCGAGCTCCAGAAGGAGAGGCTGATTTTTCGCCGTTTGTGGCCGACCGAGGGAACCAGGCAAAGCGGACACATTACGGCGCAAGAGCCGTTGGCACTTAGGCGAGCTCCAGAAGGAGAGGCTGATTTTTCGCTATTTGTGGCCGACCGAGGGAACCAGGCAAAGCGGACACATTACGGCGCAAGAGCCGTTGGCACTTAGGCGAGCTCCAGAAGGAGAGGCTGATTTTTCGCCGTTTGTGGCCGACCGAGGGAACCAGGCAAAGCGGACACATTACGGCGCAAGAGCCGTTGGCACTTAGGCGAGCTCCAGAAGGAGAGGCTGATTTTTCGCTATTTGTGGCCGACCGAGGGAACCAGGCAAAGCGGACACATTACGGCGCAAGAGCCGTTGGCACTTAGGCGAGCTCCAGAAGGAGAGGCTGATTTTTCGCTATTTGTGGCCGACCGAGGGAACCAGGCAAAGCGGACACATTACGGCGCAAGAGCCGTTGGCACTTAGGCGAGCTCCAGAAGGAGAGGCTGATTTTTCGCCGTTTGTGGCCGACCGAGGGAACCAGGCAAAGCGGACACATTACGGCGCAAGAGCCGTTGGCACTTAGGCGAGCTCCAGAAGGAGAGGCTGATTTTTCGCTATTTGTGGCCGACCGAGGGAACCAGGCAAAGCGGACACATTACGGCGCAAGAGCCGTTGGCACTTAGGCGAGCTCCAGAAGGAGAGGCTGATTTTTTCGCTATTTGTGGCCGACCGAGGGAACCAGGCAAAGCGGACACATTACGGCGCAAGAGCCGTTGGCACTTAGAAAATATTCGCCAAAGTTGGCACGAGCTCCAGAATGAGAGGCTGATTTTTCGCCGTTTGTGGCCGACCGAGGGAACCAGACAAAGCGGACACATTACGGCGCAAGAGCCGTTGGCACTTAGGCGAGCTCCAGAAGGAGAGGCTGATTTTTTCGCTATTTGTGGCCGACCGAGGGAACCAGGCAAAGCGGACACATTACGGCGCAAGAGCCGTTGGCACTTAGAAAATATTCGCCAAAGTTGGCACGAGCTCCAGAATGAGAGGCTGATTTTTCGCCGTTTGTGGCCGACCGAGGGAACCAGGCAAAGCGGACACATTACGGCGCAAGAGCCGTTGGCACTTAGGCGAGCTCCAGAAGGAGAGGCTGATTTTTTCGCTATTTGTGGCCGACCGAGGGAACCAGGCAAAGCGGACACATTACGGCGCAAGAGCCGTTGGCACTTATAAAATATTCGCCAAAGTTGGCACGAGCTCCAGAATGAGAGGCTGATTTTTCGCCGTTTGTGGCCGACCGAGGGAACCAGACAAAGCGGACACATTACGGCGCAAGAGCCGTTGGCACTTAGGCGAGCTCCAGAAGGAGAGGCTGATTTTTCGCTATTTGTGGCCGACCGAGGGAACCAGGCAAAGCGGACACTTTACGGCGCAAGAGCCGTTGGCACTTAGAAAATATTCGCCAAAGTTGGCACGAGCTCCAGAAGGAGAGGCTGATTTTTCGCCGTTTGTGGCCGACCGAGGGAACCAGACAAAGCGGACACATTACGGCGCAAGAGCCGTTGGCACTTAGGCGAGCTCCAGAAGGAGAGGCTGATTTTTCGCTATTTGTGGCCGACCGAGGGAACCAGGCAAAGCGGACACTTTACGGCGCAAGAGCCGTTGGCACTTAGAAAATATTCGCCAAAGTTGGCGCGAGCTCCAGAAGGAGAGGCTGATTTTTCGCCGTTTGTGGCCGACCGAGGGAACCAGACAAAGCGGACACATTACGGCGCAAGAGCCGTTGGCACTTAGGCGAGCTCCAGAAGGAGAGGCTGATTTTTCGCTATTTGTGGCCGACCGAGGGAACCAGGCAAAGCGGACACTTTACGGCGCAAGAGCCGTTGGCACTTAGAAAATATTCGCCAAAGTTGGCGCGAGCTCCAGAAGGAGAGGCTGATTTTTCGCCGTTTGTGGCCGACCGAGGGAACCAGACAAAGCGGACACATTACGGCGCAAGAGCCGTTGGCACTTAGGCGAGCTCCAGAAGGAGAGGCTGATTTTTCGCTATTTGTGGCCGACCGAGGGAACCAGGCAAAGCGGACACTTTACGGCGCAAGAGCCGTTGGCACTTAGAAAATATTCGCCAAAGTTGGCGCGAGCTCCAGAAGGAGAGGCTGATTTTTCGCCGTTTGTGGCCGACCGAGGGAACCAGACAAAGCGGACACATTACGGCGCAAGAGCCGTTGGCACTTAGGCGAGCTCCAGAAGGAGAGGCTGATTTTTCGCTATTTGTGGCCGACCGAGGGAACCAGGCAAAGCGGACACTTTACGGCGCAAGAGCCGTTGGCACTTAGAAAATATTCGCCAAAGTTGGCGCGAGCTCCAGAAGGAGAGGCTGATTTTTCGCCGTTTGTGGCCGACCGAGGGAACCAGACAAAGCGGACACATTACGGCGCAAGAGCCGTTGGCACTTAGAATATTTTTGCCAAAGTTGGCGCGAGCTCCAGAAGGAGAGGCTGATTTTTCGCCGTTCGTGGCCGACCGAGGGAACCAGGCAAAGCGGACACATTACGGCGCAAGAGCCGTTGGCACTTAGAAAATATTCGCCAAAGTTGGCGCGAGCTCCAGAAGGAGAGGCTGATTTTTCGCCGTTCGTGGCCGACCGAGGGAACCAGGCAAAGCGGACACATTACGGCGCAAGAGCCGTTGGCACTTAGAAAATATTCGCCAAAGTTGGCGCGAGCTCCAGAAGGAGAGGCTGATTTTTCGCCGTTCGTGGCCGACCGAGGGAACCAGGCAAAGCGGACACATTACGGCGCAAGAGCCGTTGGCACTTAGAAAATATTCGCCAAAGTTGGCGCGAGCTCCAGAAGGAGAGGCTGATTTTTCGCCGTTTGTGGCCGACCGAGGGAACCAGGCAAAGCGGACACATTACGGCGCAAGAGCCGTTGGCACTTAGGCGAGCTCCAGAAGGAGAGGCTGATTTTTCGCTATTTGTGGCCGACCGAGGGAACCAGGCAAAGCGGACACTTTACGGCGCAAGAGCCGTTGGCACTTAGAAAATATTCGCCAAAGTTGGCGCGAGCTCCAGAAGGAGAGGCTGATTTTTCGCCGTTTGTGGCCGACCGAGGGAACCAGACAAAGCGGACACATTACGGCGCAAGAGCCGTTGGCACTTAGAATATTTTTGCCAAAGTTGGCGCGAGCTCCAGAAGGAGAGGCTGATTTTTCGCCGTTCGTGGCCGACCGAGGGAACCAGGCAAAGCGGACACATTACGGCGCAAGAGCCGTTGGCACTTAGAAAATATTCGCCAAAGTTGGCGCGAGCTCCAGAAGGAGAGGCTGATTTTTCGCCGTTCGTGGCCGACCGAGGGAACCAGGCAAAGCGGACACATTACGGCGCAAGAGCCGTTGGCACTTAGAAAATATTCGCCAAAGTTGGCGCGAGCTCCAGAAGGAGAGGCTGATTTTTCGCCGTTCGTGGCCGACCGAGGGAACCAGGCAAAGCGGACACATTACGGCGCAAGAGCCGTTGGCACTTAGAAAATATTCGCCAAAGTTGGCGCGAGCTCCAGAAGGAGAGGCTGATTTTTCGCCGTTTGTGGCCGACCGAGGGAACCAGGCAAAGCGGACACATTACGGCGCAAGAGCCGTTGGCACTTAGAAAATATTCGCCAAAGTTGGCACGAGCTCCAGAATGAGAGGCTGATTTTTCGCCGTTTGTGGCCGACCGAGGGAACCAGGCAAAGCGGACACTTTACGGCGCAAGAGCCGTTGGCACTTAGAAAATATTCGCCAAAGTTGGCGCGAGCTCCAGAAGGAGAGGCTGATTTTTCGCCGTTTGTGGCCGACCGAGGGAACCAGACAAAGCGGACACATTACGGCGCAAGAGCCGTTGGCACTTAGAATATTTTTGCCAAAGTTGGCGCGAGCTCCAGAAGGAGAGGCTGATTTTTCGCCGTTCGTGGCCGACCGAGGGAACCAGGCAAAGCGGACACATTACGGCGCAAGAGCCGTTGGCACTTAGAAAATATTCGCCAAAGTTGGCGCGAGCTCCAGAAGGAGAGGCTGATTTTTCGCCGTTCGTGGCCGACCGAGGGAACCAGGCAAAGCGGACACATTACGGCGCAAGAGCCGTTGGCACTTAGAAAATATTCGCCAAAGTTGGCGCGAGCTCCAGAAGGAGAGGCTGATTTTTCGCCGTTCGTGGCCGACCGAGGGAACCAGGCAAAGCGGACACATTACGGCGCAAGAGCCGTTGGCACTTAGAAAATATTCGCCAAAGTTGGCGCGAGCTCCAGAAGGAGAGGCTGATTTTTCGCCGTTTGTGGCCGACCGAGGGAACCAGACAAAGCGGACACATTACGGCGCAAGAGCCGTTGGCACTTAGAAAATATTCGCCAAAGTTGGCGCGAGCTCCAGAAGGAGAGGCTGATTTTTCGCCGTTCGTGGCCGACCGAGGGAACCAGGCAAAGCGGACACATTACGGCGCAAGAGCCGTTGGCACTTAGAAAATATTCGCCAAAGTTGGCGCGAGCTCCAGAAGGAGAGGCTGATTTTTCGCCGTTCGTGGCCGACCGAGGGAACCAGGCAAAGCGGACACATTACGGCGCAAGAGCCGTTGGCACTTAGAAAATATTCGC
This sequence comes from Syngnathus typhle, assembly GCF_033458585.1. Lineage (NCBI taxonomy): Eukaryota > Metazoa > Chordata > Actinopteri > Syngnathiformes > Syngnathidae > Syngnathus > Syngnathus typhle. The sequence continues at coordinate 42,421 of NW_026871984.1, forward strand.
CAAAGTTGGCGCGAGCTCCAGAAGGAGAGGCTGATTTTTCGCCGTTCGTGGCCGACCGAGGGAACCAGGCAAAGCGGACACATTACGGCGCAAGAGCCGTTGGCACTTAGAAAATATTCGCCAAAGTTGGCGCGAGCTCCAGAAGGAGAGGCTGATTTTTCGCCGTTTGTGGCCGACCGAGGGAACCAGGCAAAGCGGACACATTACGGCGCAAGAGCCGTTGGCACTTAGAAAATATTCGCCAAAGTTGGCACGAGCTCCAGAATGAGAGGCTGATTTTTCGCCGTTTGTGGCCGACCGAGGGAACCAGACAAAGCGGACACATTACGGCGCAAGAGCCGTTGGCACTTAGAAAATATTTGCCAAAGTTGGCGCGAGCTCCAGAAGGAGAGGCTGATTTTTCGCCATTCGTGGCCGACCGAGGGAACCAGACAAAGCGGACACATTACGGCGCAAGAGCCGTTGGCACTTAGAATATTTTTGCCAAAGTTGGCGCGAGCTCCAGAAGGAGAGGCTGATTTTTCGCCGTTCGTGGCCGACCGAGGGAACCAGGCAAAGCGGACACATTACGGCGCAAGAGCCGTTGGCACTTAGAAAATATTCGCCAAAGTTGGCGCGAGCTCCAGAAGGAGAGGCTGATTTTTCGCCGTTCGTGGCCGACCGAGGGAACCAGGCAAAGCGGACACATTACGGCGCAAGAGCCGTTGGCACTTAGAAAATATTCGCCAAAGTTGGCGCGAGCTCCAGAAGGAGAGGCTGATTTTTCGCCGTTCGTGGCCGACCGAGGGAACCAGGCAAAGCGGACACATTACGGCGCAAGAGCCGTTGGCACTTAGAAAATATTCGCCAAAGTTGGCGCGAGCTCCAGAAGGAGAGGCTGATTTTTCGCCGTTTGTGGCCGACCGAGGGAACCAGACAAAGCGGACACATTACGGCGCAAGAGCCGTTGGCACTTAGAATATTTTTGCCAAAGTTGGCGCGAGCTCCAGAAGGAGAGGCTGATTTTTCGCCGTTCGTGGCCGACCGAGGGAACCAGGCAAAGCGGACACATTACGGCGCAAGAGCCGTTGGCACTTAGAAAATATTCGCCAAAGTTGGCGCGAGCTCCAGAAGGAGAGGCTGATTTTTCGCCGTTCGTGGCCGACCGAGGGAACCAGGCAAAGCGGACACATTACGGCGCAAGAGCCGTTGGCACTTAGAAAATATTCGCCAAAGTTGGCGCGAGCTCCAGAAGGAGAGGCTGATTTTTCGCCGTTCGTGGCCGACCGAGGGAACCAGGCAAAGCGGACACATTACGGCGCAAGAGCCGTTGGCACTTAGAAAATATTCGCCAAAGTTGGCGCGAGCTCCAGAAGGAGAGGCTGATTTTTCGCCGTTCGTGGCCGACCGAGGGAACCAGGCAAAGCGGACACATTACGGCGCAAGAGCCGTTGGCACTTAGAAAATATTCGCCAAAGTTGGCACGAGCTCCAGAATGAGAGGCTGATTTTTCGCCGTTTGTGGCCGACCGAGGGAACCAGGCAAAGCGGACACTTTACGGCGCAAGAGCCGTTGGCACTTAGAAAATATTCGCCAAAGTTGGCGCGAGCTCCAGAAGGAGAGGCTGATTTTTCGCCGTTTGTGGCCGACCGAGGGAACCAGACAAAGCGGACACATTACGGCGCAAGAGCCGTTGGCACTTAGAATATTTTTGCCAAAGTTGGCGCGAGCTCCAGAAGGAGAGGCTGATTTTTCGCCGTTCGTGGCCGACCGAGGGAACCAGGCAAAGCGGACACATTACGGCGCAAGAGCCGTTGGCACTTAGAAAATATTCGCCAAAGTTGGCGCGAGCTCCAGAAGGAGAGGCTGATTTTTCGCCGTTCGTGGCCGACCGAGGGAACCAGGCAAAGCGGACACATTACGGCGCAAGAGCCGTTGGCACTTAGAAAATATTCGCCAAAGTTGGCGCGAGCTCCAGAAGGAGAGGCTGATTTTTCGCCGTTCGTGGCCGACCGAGGGAACCAGGCAAAGCGGACACATTACGGCGCAAGAGCCGTTGGCACTTAGAAAATATTCGCCAAAGTTGGCGCGAGCTCCAGAAGGAGAGGCTGATTTTTCGCCGTTTGTGGCCGACCGAGGGAACCAGACAAAGCGGACACATTACGGCGCAAGAGCCGTTGGCACTTAGAATATTTTTGCCAAAGTTGGCGCGAGCTCCAGAAGGAGAGGCTGATTTTTCGCCGTTCGTGGCCGACCGAGGGAACCAGGCAAAGCGGACACATTACGGCGCAAGAGCCGTTGGCACTTAGAAAATATTCGCCAAAGTTGGCGCGAGCTCCAGAAGGAGAGGCTGATTTTTCGCCGTTCGTGGCCGACCGAGGGAACCAGGCAAAGCGGACACATTACGGCGCAAGAGCCGTTGGCACTTAGAAAATATTCGCCAAAGTTGGCGCGAGCTCCAGAAGGAGAGGCTGATTTTTCGCCGTTCGTGGCCGACCGAGGGAACCAGGCAAAGCGGACACATTACGGCGCAAGAGCCGTTGGCACTTAGAAAATATTCGCCAAAGTTGGCGCGAGCTCCAGAAGGAGAGGCTGATTTTTCGCCGTTCGTGGCCGACCGAGGGAACCAGACAAAGCGGACACATTACGGCGCAAGAGCCGTTGGCACTTAGAAAATATTCGCCAAAGTTGGCGCGAGCTCCAGAAGGAGAGGCTGATTTTTCGCCGTTCGTGGCCGACCGAGGGAACCAGACAAAGCGGACACATTACGGCGCAAGAGCCGTTGGCACTTAGAAAATATTCGCCAAAGTTGGCGCGAGCTCCAGAAGGAGAGGCTGATTTTTCGCTGTTTGTGGCCGACCGAGGGAACCAGACAAAGCGGACACATTACGGCGCAAGAGCCGTTGGCACTTAGAAAATATTTGCCAAAGTTGGCGCGAGCTCCAGAAGGAGAGGCTGATTTTTCGCCATTCGTGGCCGACCGAGGGAACCAGACAAAGCGGACACATTACGGCGCAAGAGCCGTTGGCACTTAGAAAATATTCGCCAAAGTTGGCGCGAGCTCCAGAAGGAGAGGCTGATTTTTCGCTGTTTGTGGCCGACCGAGGGAACCAGACAAAGCGGACACATTACGGCGCAAGAGCCGTTGGCACTTAGAAAATATTTGCCAAAGTTGGCGCGAGCTCCAGAAGGAGAGGCTGATTTTTCGCCATTCGTGGCCGACCGAGGGAACCAGACAAAGCGGACACATTACGGCGCAAGAGCCGTTGGCACTTAGAAAATATTCGCCAAAGTTGGCGCGAGCTCCAGAAGGAGAGGCTGATTTTTCGCTGTTTGTGGCCGACCGAGGGAACCAGACAAAGCGGACACATTACGGCGCAAGAGCCGTTGGCACTTAGAAAATATTTGCCAAAGTTGGCGCGAGCTCCAGAAGGAGAGGCTGATTTTTCGCCATTCGTGGCCGACCGAGGGAACCAGACAAAGCGGACAGCTTGTGCGGCAGCCCACGCTGGCACTTAGAAAATATTCTGAAATTCTCACCGACTTCCGTGGTGGAGAGGCCGAATTTTTGCGATTCGGGTCCGAAAGGAGAACCGTCGCAATTCGGACAGCTTGTGCGGCAGCCCACGCTGGCACTTAGAAAATATTCTGAAATTCTCACCGACCTCCGTGGTGGAGAGGCCGGATTTTCGACATTCGGATCCGACCGGGGAACCGTCGCCACTCGGACAAGTTGTGCGGCAGCCCACGCTCGCACTTAGAAAATATTCTGAAATTCTCACCGACCTCCGTGGTGGAGAGGCCGAATTTTCGACATTCGTGGCCGACCGGGGAACCGTCGCCACTCGGACAACTTGTGCGGCAGCCCTCGGTGATTTTAGGACCGCTTTTTCACCCTCGCTGTCCGACCGGAGAACCGTCGTAGCTCGGACAGTTCGTGTGCCAGCATCCGCTGGCACTTAGAAAATTTTAAAAAAGAAAAAAATAGTCTTCTGCATATACGTTCTGACTATATTTTGCGATTAGGGGGTAAAGGTAATGAGTACAGTGACTAGGGGGACCAACTCATCGTACTCTGGCGCACCAACACGCCAAGGTTGGTACTGCACTTAGGCTGATTTTTGCGCTATTCGCGGCCGACCGGGGAACCAGCGCGGAGCGGACACATTACGGCGAATGAGCCGTTGGCACTTAGAAAATTTTTGAGCTTTTTTCGAACTTCCGTGAGGCTGATTTTGCGCTATTCGCGGCCGACCGGGGAACCAGCGCGGAGCGGACACATTACGGCGAATGAGCCGTTGGCACTTAGAAAATTTTTGAGCTTTTTTCGAACTTCCGTGAGGCTGATTTTGCGCTATTCGCGGCCGACCGGGGAACCAGCGCGGAGCGGACACATTACGGCGAATGAGCCGTTGGCACTTAGAAAATTTTTGAGCTTTTTTCGAACTTCCGTGAGGCTGATTTTGCGCTATTCGCGGCCGACCGGGGAACCAGCGCGGAGCGGACACATTACGGCGAATGAGCCGTTGGCACTTAGAAAATTTTTGAGCTTTTTTCGGACTTCCGTGTGGAGCTTTGGGGCCGTTCCGCCTAACTTTTTATGCCCGATTAGGCTTCCAGGGAGGCGGCTAAGCATTATTGACCAATCATGGAGCTTTTTTGGGACTTCCGTGTGGAGCTTTGGGGCCGTTCCGCCTAACTTTTTATGCCCGATTAGGCTTCCAGGGAGGCGGCTAAGCATTATTGACCAATCATGGAGCTTTTTTGGGACTTCCGTGTGGAGCTTTGGGGCCGTTCCGCCTAACTTTTTATGCCCGATTAGGCTTCCAGGGAGGCGGCTAAGCATTATTGACCAATCATGGAGCTTTTTTGGGACTTCCGTGTGGAGCTTTGGAGCCGTTCCGCCTAACTTTTTATGCCCGATTAGGCTTCCAGGGAGGCGGCTAAGCATTATTGACCAATCATGGAGCTTTTTTGGGACTTCCGTGTGGAGCTTTGGGGCCGTTCCGCCTAGCTTTTTATGCCCGATTAGGCTTCCAGGGAGGCGGCTAAGCATTATTGACCAATCATGGAGCTTTTTTGGGACTTCCGTGTGGAGCTTTGGGGCCGTTCCGCCTAACTTTTTATGCCCGATTAGGCTTCCAGGGAGGCGGCTAAGCATTATTGACCAATCATGGAGCTTTTTTGGGACTTCCGTGTGGAGCTTTGGGGCCGTTCCGCCTAACTTTTTATGCCCGATTAGGCTTCCAGGGAGGCGGCTAAGCATTATTGACCAATCATGGAGCTTTTTTGGGACTTCCGTGTGGAGCTTTGGGGCCGTTCCGCCTAACTTTTTATGCCCGATTAGGCTTCCAGGGAGGCGGCTAAGCATTATTGACCAATCATGGAGCTTTTTTGGGACTTCCGTGTGGAGCTTTGGGGCCGTTCCGCCTAGCTTTTTATGCCCGATTAGGCTTCCAGGGAGGCGGCTAAGCATTATTGACCAATCATGGAGCTTTTTTGGGACTTCCAGCCGGTGCTTTGGGGGCCTTCCCCCTCACTTTCTACGCCCGATTGGGCTTCCAGGGACGCGGCTAAGCATTTTTAACAGAAATGGAGCTTTTTGAGGACCTCCACACGGAGCTCCAGGGCCGGTCCGCCTCACTTTTTACGCCCGATTACGCTTCCAGGGACGCGGCTAAGCATTTTTAACACGTTATGGAGCTTTTTGAGGACCTCCACACGGAGCTCCAGGGCCGGTCCGCCTCACTTTTTACGCCCGATTAGATTTGCATAATAATTTGGAACACGGTGCCGTGTTCCAAATTATTATGCGGGCTGGTGCTTGGGGCTGGCGTCCGCCTATAGTGGTTTAATTTCGGGAGGAAGATTCATTTTCGTCCCAAGCCCGCCGCTGGAGAAAATCTTAGGTACCAGGAGTGGATTTTTTTTGTCCACTCAGGAGGGGGACGTTGACTGGTTCGGTGTCCGGGGGAAAGTGCTCTTTTCTCGGCCAGGAGAAAGATGAGACTCCGAGCCCGCCGCTGGAGAAAATTTTAGGTACCAGGAGCGGATTTTTTTTTCTCCAGGGGCGTTCCGCCTAACATTTTACGCCCGATTACGCTTCCAGGGACGCGGCTAAGCATTTTTAACACGTTATGGAGCTTTTTGAGGACCTCCACACGGAGCTCCAGGGCCGGTCCGCCTCACTTTTTACGCCCGATTACGCTTCCAGGGACGCGGCTAAGCATTTTTGACCAATCATGGAGCTTTTTTGGGACTTCCAGCCGGTGCTTTGGGGGCCTTCCCCCTCACTTTCTACGCCCGATTGGGCTTCCAGGGACGCGGCTAAGCATTTTTAACAGAAATGGAGCTTTTTGCGGAGCTCCAGCCGGTGCCACCGGCAGGCCGTGCACGCGGACGAGATGACCGAAAGAAGCTCCAGGAGAGCGGATGGACGCTTTTTAAGCACCGAGGCGGAGATCGCGGAGCTTTAATAGACTTCCAGCGGGCCCAAAGCGGCCAGGCAGACGGCGCAGCGCGACCTGGTACCTCGCACGGGACGCATCGCCCCCCCCGCGCACAGTTCCAGGGGGCCGGGATGACGTTTCAAAGCTGCCGCTGCAGCTGCGGCGGGGAGTGGCCTCCCTCCGGTGGACACGACGAGTAAATGACACCGGCCGCTGACGCAAACCCACGCCCGGCAGGAGAGCTCGGAAGGCGGCTAAGATTTCAAGGAAGACCCCTCCTGCGCAGACCTCCACTAGGCCAGGATGACTTTTCAAAGCTGCCTCTACAGCTGCGGCGGGGAGTTGCCTCCCTCCGGTGGACACGACGAGTAAATACACCAGCACTTGCTCTTAGATTTGTTTCTTTTTTCTTTCTTTTAGCTTCCATAATGTTACCGGGCGCTGACGCAAACCCACGCCGGGCAGGAGAGCTCGGAAGGCGGCTAAGATTTCAAGGAAGACCCCCCCTGCGCAGACCTCCACTAGGCCGGGATGACTGTTCAGCTGCGGCGGGGAGTGGCCTCCCTCCGGTCGGCACGACGAGTAAATGACACCGGCCGCTGACGCAAACCCACGCCCGGCAGGAGAGCTCGGAAGGCGGCTAAGATTTCAAGGAAGACCCCCCCTGCGCAGACCTCCACTAGGCCGGGATGACTGTTCAGCTGCGGCGGGGAGTGGCCTCCCTCCGGTCGGCACGACGAGTAAATGACACCGGCCGCTGACGCAAACCCACGCCCGGCAGGAGAGCTCGGAAGGCGGCTAAGATTTCAAGGAAGACCCCCCCTGCGCAGACCTCCACTAGGCCGGGATGACTGTTCAGCTGCGGCGGGGAGTGGCCTCCCTCCGGTCGGCACGACGAGTAAATGACACCGGCCGCTGACGCAAACCCACGCCCGGCAGGAGAGCTCGGAAGGCGGCTAAGATTTCAAGGAAGACCCCCCCTGCGCAGACCTCCACTAGGCCGGGATGACTGTTCAGCTGCGGCGGGGAGTGGCCTCCCTCCGGTCGGCACGACGAGTAAATGACACCGGCCGCTGACGCAAACCCACGCCCGGCAGGAGAGCTCGGAAGGCGGCTAAGATTTCAAGGAAGACCCCCCCTGCGCAGACCTCCACTAGGCCGGGATGACTGTTCAGCTGTGGCGGGGAGTGGCCTCCCTCCGGTCGGCACGACGAGTAAATGACACCGGCCGCTGACGCAAACCCACGCCCGGCAGGAGAGCTCGGAAGGCGGCTAAGATTTCAAGGAAGACCCCCCCTGCGCAGACCTCCACTAGGCCGGGATGACTGTTCAGCTGTAGCGGGGAGTGGCCTCCCTCCGGTCGGCACGACGAGTAAATGACACCGGCCGCTGACGCAAACCCACGCCCGGCAGGAGAGCTCGGAAGGCGGCTAAGATTTCAAGGAAGACCCCCCCTGCGCAGACCTCCACTAGGCCGGGATGACTGTTCAGCTGCGGCGGGGAGTGGCCTCCCTCCGGTCGGCACGACGAGTAAATGACACCGGCCGCTGACGCAAACCCACGCCCGGCAGGAGAGCTCGGAAGGCGGCTAAGATTTCAAGGAAGACCCCCCCTGCGCAGACCTCCACTAGGCCGGGATGACTGTTCAGCTGCGGCGGGGAGTGGCCTCCCTCCGGTCGGCACGACGAGTAAAGCTATTTAGGAAAATCTGAGATAAATATCACTTGCATAATAATTTGGAACACGGTCCCGTGTTCCAAATTATTATGCAAAATGTATTTAGACACCAGCAATCGCACTTAGATTTGTTTCTTTTTTCTTTCTTTTAGCTTCCATAATGTTACCGGGCGCTGACGCAAACCCACGCCGGGCAGGAGAGCTCAAAAGCCGGGTAACATTTCAAGGAAGCTATTTAGGAAAATCTGAGATAAATATCCTTTGCATAATAATTTGGAACACGGTCCCGTGTTCCAAATTATTATGCAAAATGTATTTAAGTGTCATAAAGATTACATTTTTTGTTTTTCAAGTACTGAAATCACCCTCAGTCATGGTACAGTCCATGGTAGTCTGCCAGGTGAGCGCAATTGTAGTAATTAACAAGTCTATTTAAGTTCCGCGTTTTTAAGCGTTCGGCCATTTCGTTCAACCATGGGGAGGAAAAAGGATCTCTCTGCTGTCGAGAAGCGTGAAATCGTTCGATGCCTTGGACAAGGTATGCAGACATTCGATATTGCACGAAAGCTTAAGCGCGACCATCGAACTTTGAAGAAATTCGTCGCTGATTCGGAGCAAACGCGCGTTCGTGCAGACAAAGGCACGACAAGGAAGGTTTCTGCAAGACAAACAAATCGAATCAAGAGGGCGGCTGCAAGCATGCCACTAAAGACGAGCAAACAAATATTCGACGCTGCTGGTGCCAGTGAAGTCCCACGAACGACGAGGTGCAGGATCCTCCAGAGGCTTGCAGTTGTGCGGAAACCCTCCATTCGGCCACCCCTGAACAACGCGAACAAGCAGAAACGGCTGCAGTGGGCCCAGACTTACATGAAGACAAATTTTCAGACAGTCCTGTTCACCGACGAGTGCCGTGCAACCTTGGATGGGCCAGGTAGGGTTTTTTAAGTTTTTCCTTGCACTTTTGAGAGCTCAGGGGATGCTTTGAGAATAATTGTCAATTTCTGTCTATGTGAAGCCCTTTGAGACTGCTTGTGATTTAGGGCTATACAAATAAACTTGATTTGACTTGACTTTACAGATGGATGGAGTCGTGGATGGTTGGTGGACGGCCACGATAGCCCAACAAGGCTGCGGCGTCAGCAGGGAGGTGGCGGAGTGATGTTTTGGGCCGGAATCATGGGGAGAGAGCTGCTTGGCCCCTTTAGGGTCCCTGAAGGCGTCAAAATTACGTCTGTTAACTACGTGGAATTTCTGACTCAACACTTCTGTCCATGGTACAACAGGAAGAACCGTGCTTTCCGTCAAAAGATCATCTTCATGCATGACAATGCACCATCTCATGCTGCAAGAAATACGTCAACGTCTTTGGCATCTATGGGAATAAAGGGAGAGAAACTGATGGTGTGGCCCCCATGCTCCCCTGACCTCAATCCTATTGAAAACTTGTGGAGCATCGTCAAGCAGAAAATCTACGAAGGTGGGAGGCAGTTCAATTCCAAAGAGCAGCTCTGGCAGGCTATTCTTAGATCCTGCCAAGAAATTCAACCAGAAACTGTACAAAAACTCACAAGTTCAGTGGATGGAAGAATCGTGAAGCTGCTGTTGAACAAAGGGTCCTATGTTAAAATGTAACTTTGTTTTTTATTGAAATAAAGGGTCCTATGTTAAAATGTAACTTGTTTCTCTTTTCTTTGAAATAGCTTTTGATTTCAGTAAATATGACCTCCTAATGCTGTAAATTCTTAAGATGGGCATTTCAGTTCATAAAAACCTATAAAATGTTATAAAACTCTGTTGTGCGTAATAATGTGGAACAGTGCATTTTAAGTTTTTTATTTTTTAAAAATTCTGTGATCATTCGGAGGTTTGTTCAATAAAATTAGAATTCATCAAAATAATGGTTGATGACTTGAAAATTATGCTGACTCATTTTGCATCGACTATTTAGGAAAATCTGAGATAAATGTCACTTGCATAATAAAAAGTTGTCAATGCAAAAAGAGCAAAAGAGAAGGGGAAAATGGGCACCGTGTTTTTTGTTAAAGGAGAGCAGTCTGAGATGTTTTATCAAAATAAGACCTTCGAACCACGCCTGGAGGGGCGTGGTCGTAACAAATTCCGTGGCAAGGGTAGAGGGGGGTACAGTCGTGATTCTCCCAATTATGGAACAAATGACCAGCCCGCTTCAGGTCAGTCAAGACGGTACAATGCTGGACCTCCCGTTTGCTGGTCATGTGGGAAAACAGGCCATATAGCAAGAAACTGCCCAGATAATCACAAGGGTGGGAGTAGACCTCCCTTATGACTGGCCGAAGGTAAAAATACAGTTGAAACAACTGTCTTGCCAACAGCTCCCCCTGTTGATGTAGATTTGAACATTCAAGATTTGTTGATGAACAATGTTGAGAAGCCAGTGATAACTCTATTCGTAAACGGGACTCCAATAACCTTTTTGTGTGACTCAGGGGCATGTGTGACCACGTGTCGTGACATACCTGCAGATGTGCAAAGTAACGGTAGATCCTTTTGGGTGAGAGCAGCGAATGGGCTGGCAACCCCAGTTCCCCAGTCTCGACCAGTTTGGATACGGGACCCAGAAGGGGGAAGTTGTTGCATTCCCATTTTGCTGATGCCCAGTTTACAACTTCTTTCCTTCTGCACGATGGTGAGAGCCGTGCTTGTGTAGTCATACAAGCGGCTCCCCCTGCTGTGCAGAAGTTACACGTGTCTCCCACTCCGCTCCACATCTCTCTCTACAGGCCTCACACCGCAGCCTGGCAGAGTTTAGGATTTATGGCTGGTGATGCCTTGGCAGCTTCTGACTGGACTCAGGTTAATCCTGACTCCTTTTACAGTCCTTCCACCAAGCTCTTCAAACAAAATATGACTAAAGCCTTGTCATTCATTAGTGGAATCCACGCTGATCCTGGTGTTGAGCAAACACCCTCATCTTGAGATTATGTGTTGACGTCCGATGACGAGCACATCCTCGCTGAGGTCCCAAGTCATCTTTGGTCTGCGGGTCCTTCTGACGTTGGTTTAGTGAAAGGTGCGCTTCCTGTTGTCATAAGACCTAAAACTGAATACCGCCCTTGTGTGAGGCAGTATCCTTTAAAACCTGATGCCTTACAGGGTATAGCACCTGTTATTTCTGATTTATTAAAAGCAGGTGTCATCGTTCCTTGCCCGGATTCTCCTTGCAATACCCCAATTTTCCCTGTAAAGAAGGCACCCCCTTCTGTGGGGTGGAGAATGGTGCAAGACTTGCAAGCTGTAAACAATGCTGTTATTCAGAGAGCACCTTGTGTCCCTGACCCGCATACTTTGTTGAATTCATTGACACCTGATGCAAAAATCTTCACAGTGATTGACATTAGCAATGCTTTTTTCTCTGTGCCTATTGCAAAAGAGAGTCAGTTTTGGTTTGCGTTTACATATGCTGGCTCAAGGTACACCTTTTCAAGGTTACCACAAGGGTACTGTGAAAGCCCGACAATTTACTCCCAGGTGATGGCAGCCAGCATGGCTAAATTTGTCCCGCCAATGGGAAGTCAGATCTTGCTTTATGTTGATGACATTTTGATAGCATCTCCTGATTTTGCCTCTTGCCAAAAAGACACGCTTGCAGTGCTGCATCACTTGGCAAGTGAAGGCCACAAGGTCAGCAAGAACAAGCTTCAACTGTGGTCCGCTGAAATTAAGTATCTAGGCCACAATCTAAGTTCCCAAGGTCGATCCATAATTGAAAGCAGAAAAGCCTCTATTGTACAAGCTCCTAAGCCACTAACAAAGAAGCAAATGATGTCTTTTTTGGGTCTCACAGGTTATTGTAGAAACTGGATACTTGATTATGCCCAAATTGTTGCTCCTCTGTCCAAATTGATGTATGTGGAAGACATCTCAATGTCCGCTCACTTAAAATGGACTCCTGAAGCCGAGGATGCTTTTGTTTTGATCAAACAGGCTTTGGTCTCCAGCTCCACTCTAGCCTTACCCAACTATGATAAGGTGTTTGTCCAGACTGTTGACTGCAAAGGTCATTACATGACCTCTGTTTTGCTCCAATCACATGGCTCAAAATTGCGTCCTATTGCTTTTTATTCCTCTAAACTGGACAGTGTTGCATGTGCTCTCCCACCATGCATGAGGGCCGTGGTGGCAGCCTCCATGGCTGTGGAGAGCAGTGCTGGTGTTGTGTTATTTCATCCTTTAACACTGAAAGTTCCTCATGCTGTCTCGGCTCTTCTGCTACAGACTAATATGACCTTTCTGTCGCCTGCGCGTCATCTTTCTTGCATGGCTACGTTGCTGTCTCAGCCGCATCTGACCGTTGAAAGATGCACGACACTCAATCCTGCCACTCTCATTCCCCTTCCTGACGATGGCGAATTCCATGATTGTGTCGATGCTGCCCAACAGATTGCAAAGGCTCGGCCTGATTTGGAAGATACGCCTCTGCCAGATGGTCATGTGGTTTTTGTTGATGGGTCTTCTAAGAAGAATGAATCTGGTGTGACCCTTACTGGGTATGCCATTGTTACTGCCGACGTGGTTTTGGAGGCTGCTAAACTGCCATCCAATATGTCGGCACAGGCCGCTGAGCTCATTGCTTTGACTGGGGCCTGCAAATTGTTTGCAAACAAGTCCGTCACTATCTGGACTGATAGTCAGTATGCTTTTGCTACAGTGCATGTTTTTGCTCAGCAGTGGAGCAACCGTGGCATGATAACTTCTACAGGGAAGCCCGTCTCCCATTCCGCTATACTAACTCAACTTTTGGATGCTGTCCAGCTGCCTTTAAAGGTAGCGGTTTGCAAGTGTGCTGCTCACACTGCGGGCTCTGATCCTGTTTCTCTCGGTAATGCTTTTGCTGACAAATCCGCTAAGGCCGCTGCGGAAGGCCTGCTTCATGTCCTCTCGTCTCTCACGGCTCATGATTCAATGTCACACATCTCCCCTGATGTGTTGCTTGACATGCAGTCTCAGAGCCCCTCCCAGGAACGACTCTCTTGATATTACAAGTACAACAGGGCTAACTCCTTATGAAACTATGTTTGGGAGACCTTACAGGCTTCCTCAGTTCAAAAACACATGGGAGATCCCCGAGGAAGCCACGTTAGCTGATTACATGAGGAAAATGTTGGAACGTCAAAAGAATCTAACCAATAACACTGATGATGAACCCATTTCTCTGCAGGAAGACCCCAAAGTGGTACCGGGAGACTGGGTTTTGATCAGGAGTATCAAGAGGAAGAATTGGCATTCACCCAAGTGGGAAGGTCCCTTTTTGGTACTACTCACGACACCTAATGCTTTAAAAATAGCCGAACGCAACACGTGGATTCATTTAACTCATTGTAAAAAAGTGATCTCCGCAGACCCAACCTAAGTACGGAAGGTGAGCAAAGTCTGGTAATAGTGCCTGATCCTGGTGCCAAGATCCAGGGTTGACACGAAAGCTAGCAGAAGCCGATTTCCGAGACACCAACCCGAAGCTCAGGGTGTTGACTCTGGGGAGATCCAAAACATGAGCATTAGAGAGTCATTTGGTGAGTGCTTTAATCGGGCTGTAGCCTGCGCGAAGTCTACCATGTGCTTTTGGTTGTTTTTGCTGGTTTGTGTTACCATTATATTTTTTTCAGGGGTTACTTTATCTGGAGGGATAGAGTACCATGAGCCTCGCACATTATTCTCTCAGGCGACTGCTAACGCTAATTCTAGTCGATGTGGCTCATGGGGAGAACTTGCTAGACATAAGCGCGACACTAAATCCCCTTTTGGTCATGTTGTTTGTGTTCCAGGAGCCGTCCGTGTTCCAACCTGTGTACCATGGCTTTTGTCTTGGGCTTATAATAACTCATTAATGTTTACTGTGGCTCCTAACACATCTTCTTCTATTATTTTACCTTTGAAAAGTTTGAAAGGGTTTCGTAATGGTCGCCCCACTACTGGAGATAGATGGCTCGGGTATTGGTGGTATTTAACTGGCCACCCGGTTAACACCGGCTGGGGCACCCTTGTCACCACGCAAATGCGAGGGTATTGGCCCTCTGGTTCCAGTGACGAGGCTGTGTTCTTTGCTATTCGAGTGACTTTGATAAATCGGGGCACAAGCCTCCTTTTGACTCTTACACTCCCTGACGGTCATATTCGTCCTCCAAATGCCACCTTGTTTAACACTTCTTGTTGGGGTTTTCAACTGTGGGCTTGGTCCTCTGGAACCGATCCTCGCTTTCCTATTGCTATTTGCCTTAATAGAACAATGTCGGTCGCAGACCGTCCCGTTACAAATAAATACACCTTGTCAGCGGGAGCGAAAATCACAAGTACGCTCCTCACTGATGTAGACAGCTATTTTGTGGCCTCCACAGGGATAAGCGGTCATACTAACAACTGGCTTCTTATGGCTGAGCAGGCCGCAAAGATGGCTGGCGCTAGTTGCATTGCATGCATGGGTCCCAGACCTCTTTTGAAAATCATACCTGCAAATATAGGCCCTAAGTGTGCTGTCGTTTTGATGTTAGACTCGTCCATTTCACCCACTCACGATTGTTTTAGATGGGATACGGTTTACCCTGTTGCCCCTATGACAAAGCATAAACCCCTTTTTTCGTCTGTTGTAGCTAAGGGTAATTTTACATGCATTAGATTACCTGGTACCGGTGTGAAGCTCGGCGCCCTACCTGCTCCGTGGTGTGGGTCCGTGACCAAGGTCACGGCCCCTTTTTTGCCCATTGCTCGTTGTGATATTTGGTTTTGGTGTAATAGTAACAAACTTTATGATAGGTTGCCTTTCGACAGCGCTGGAATTTGCGCTTTGGTAACCCTATTGCTACCTGTTTATTTGATACCGATGTCCTGTTATGATCTAACGTCTTTTGCTAAGTCCGTAGTGCCCAAATTCTGGCCGAGAACGAAACGAGACGCCGAATGGCGGGGCACAGCTAATCCAACCTACATCGACGCCATTGGTGTTCCTAGGGGAGTGCCGGATGAGTATAAGCTGGTGAATCAGATAGCAGCTGGTTTTGAATCCGCCCTGTGTTGGTGGTGTACTCTTAACAAAAATGTTGACAGGATTAACTACGTCCATTACAACGTGCAGAGGCTTGGAAACTGGACCGAGGCGGGTTTCAAGGCGGTCCACTCCCAACTGGCCGCTACTTCCCTCATGGCTTTCCAGAATCGAATGGCCCTTGACATGCTACTCTCAGGAGAGGGCGGTGTCTGCGCCATGTTCGGTGAGCAATGTTGCACTTTTATTCCAAATAACACTGCGGCCGACGGAAGCCTGTCCCAGGCCCTTGAGGGCCTGCGGGCCTTGAACGGGAAGATGAAGGAGCACAGTGGAGTGAACACGGAGGTTTGGGCCAACTGGTTGAACGTGTTCGGAAAGTACCGCACCCTGGTTTCCTCTGCCCTGGTCTCCGTTGCCGTTTTCTCTGCCATTTTGACCTTGTGTGGATGTTGTTGCATCCCTTGTCTCCGATCCCTATTTAACAGGCTAATTACGGCTGCTATCTCTCCACCAGCTGAGACTTTCCCGTTGCTCCTAAGGGATGACCTTTCGGTCGACGGGGGTTCCTTCTCTATTGACGACCCGGTCAGCGAATCTGTTGTGGTTAACTTGTCCGATTTGTTTTCTGACCCGGGCTTTGCCGATTGTGACTCAGTTTCCTCCCGTGTGTAAGTTGGTTCCTGCGAAATGTGATCCCTTGGCTGAAAATC
This sequence comes from Syngnathus typhle, assembly GCF_033458585.1. Classification (NCBI taxonomy): domain Eukaryota; kingdom Metazoa; phylum Chordata; class Actinopteri; order Syngnathiformes; family Syngnathidae; genus Syngnathus; species Syngnathus typhle. The sequence goes on from NW_026871984.1 coordinate 58,257, forward strand.
TTTTTGAAGTGGCCATATGGGTGATGGGTTGGTCTCCGGGAACTTGTGATAAACAGGGGGGAATTGTTAGATAAATTGTATATATATGTTATCATGCGTTCCCTAATGAGTACTTATTAATAAGTTATTGCGCAGAATGCTTGCTGTTTCGCCTTGCAGACGTCCACCAGTCCACAACAAGTCATACGATGCTGTCTGGGGCTTCCTGACCTTCTACACCTCTGGGAATCCAAGAAAGTTGCTGATAGCTCAATCTACTCTGTTGATGTCTGCACATGGCATTCTGTCCTTGCACTCCTTTCCCATGGCGTCCTGTCTGTAACTACTTGTTTCACATAGAATTTTGTCATGACGTCTTGTCTGTGACTACTTGTTTATGTCCTTGCGCTCCTTTATTTTCTCATGACGTCTTGTGAGCACTTGTTTTACATAGCATTTTGTCCTTGCGCTCTTTTTGTTTCTCATGAGACTAGGCCATGCTTTCCCCCCCCCACCTGTTAGGGGCTAGTCTCACATTGTAGGTAGGGCATCCCAAAATAAAAAGAGCGAGGGGTGTGACAGATCTTTAGTGTATTTTGGACTGCTGTAAGTCTGGTTGCACTCCTCGCGAGAAAAGACTCAACATTCTGCCTCACTGGTTTTGTCTGCTGATCCTTTTGCTGATTTTGAACCTGACAACGGTGTAAGTGCGATTGCTGGTGTATTTACTCGTCGTGTCCACCGGAGGACGGCAACTCCCCGCCGAGGCGGCAGCGGCAGCGCTTAAATGTCTTCCCGGCCGCCTGGAACTCTGCACGGGGCGTGTTTCGTCCCGCGCAGCGGTACCAGATCGCGCTGCGCCGTCAGCCGAGCCGCGCGCGGTCCGCTGGAAGTCTACACTGTGTTCCAAATTATTATGCAAATTGTATTTATGTGTCAGAAAGATTAAATTTTTTGTTTTTCAATTAAACTCATGGACGGTATTCCGTGTCAGGGCTCTTTGGATAACTGAGATCAATTTCAGACACCGGTGATGATTACCGGCCAGTTGAGCCCACATTAAGGAGAAACTACTCAAGAATGGCGTTCCACATTATTAAGCAGATGATTTGAAGTTCGCTTTGAGCAGTGGCGGACGCCAACCCACGACCGGTGGGAGAGCTCGGAGGGCGGATGGGCTTTCAAGGAAGCCCCCCAGGCCGGTCCCACTCGCACTTAGAATTTTTTTTTTTTTTGGCTTCCATAATGTACCGGGCGCGGACGCGAAACCCACGCCGGGCAGGAGAGCTCGAAAGGCGGCTAAGCATTCAAGGAAGCACCGTCTGGAGCTTCAGAGCCGTTCCGCCTGACTTTTAACGTAGAGTACCGGGCGCAAACCACTAACTCAAGCCCGGCATGGCAGCTCGAAAGGCGGCTAAGCATTCAAGGAAGCACCGTCTGGAGCTTCAGAGCCGTTCCGCCTGACTTTTAACGTAGAGTACCGGGCGCAAACCACTAACTCAAGCCCGGCATGGCAGCTCGAAAGGCGGCTAAGCATTCAAGGAAGCACCGTCTGGAGCTTCAGAGCCGTTCCGCCTGACTTTTAACGTAGAGTACCGGGCGCAAACCACTAACTCAAGCCCGGCATGGCAGCTCGAAAGGCGGCTAAGCATTCAAGGAAGCACCGTCTGGAGCTTCAGAGCCGTTCCGCCTGACTTTTAACGTAGAGTACCGGGCGCAAACCACTAACTCAAGCCCGGCATGGCAGCTCGAAAGGCGGCTAAGCATTCAAGGAAGCACCGTCTGGAGCTTCAGAGCCGTTCCGCCTGACTTTTAACGTAGAGTACCGGGCGCAAACCACTAACTCAAGCCCGGCATGGCAGCTCGAAAGGCGGCTAAGCATTCAAGGAAGCACCGTCTGGAGCTTCAGAGCCGTTCCGCCTGACTTTTAACGTAGAGTACCGGGCGCAAACCACTAACTCAAGCCCGGCATGGCAGCTCGAAAGGCGGCTAAGCATTCAAGGAAGCACCGTCTGGAGCTTCAGAGCCGTTCCGCCTGACTTTTAACGTAGAGTACCAGGCGCAAACCACTAACTCAAGCCCGGCATGGCAGCTCGAAAGGCGGCTAAGCATTCAAGGAAGCGACGCCGGCCGGTCCGCGGGCCAAATAGGGTCCAGTAAAGTACCGGGCGCAAACCACTAACTCAAGCCCGGCATGGCAGCTCGAAAGGCGGCTAAGCATTCAAGGAAGCGACGCCGGCCGGTCCGCGGGCCAAATAGGGTCCAGTAAAGTACCGGGCGCGGCCACTAACGCCTTGTGGCGGTCGCCTTGTGGCGGTCGGGGGGTGGCGGTCGGGGCTGGCGCTTGGGGCCGGTGGCGGTCGCCTTGTGGCGGTCGCCTTGTGGCGGTCGGGGGGTGGCGGTCGGGGCTGGCGCTTGGGGCCAGTGGCGGTCGCCTTGTGGCGGTCGCCTTGTGGCGGTCGCCTTGTGGCGGTCGCCTTGTGGCGGTCGCCTTGTGGCGGTCGGGGGGTGGCGGTCGGGGCTGGCGCTTGGGGCCAGTGGCGGTCGCCTTGTGGCGGTCGCCTTGTGGCGGTCGCCTTGTGGCGGTCGCCTTGTGGCGGTCGGGGCTGGCGCTTGGGGCCGGTGGCGGTCGCCTTGTGGCGGTCGCCTTGTGGCGGTCGCCTTGTGGCGGTCGCCTTGTGGCGGTCGCCTTGTGGCGGTCGGGGGGTGGCGGTCGGGGCTGGCGCTTGGGGCCAGTGGCGGTCGCCTTGTGGCGGTCGCCTTGTGGCGGTCGCCTTGTGGCGGTCGCCTTGTGGCGGTCGCCTTGTGGCGGTCGCCTTGTGGCGGTCGGGGGGTGGCGGTCGGGGCTGGCGCTTGGGGCCGGTGGCGGTCGCCTTGTGGCGGTCGCCTTGTGGCGGTCGGGGGGTGGCGGTCGGGGCTGGCGCTTGGGGCCGGTGGCGGTCGCCTTGTGGCGGTCGCCTTGTGGCGGTCGCCTTGTGGCGGTCGGGGGGTGGCGGTCGGGGCTGGCGCTTGGGGCCGGTGGCGGTCGCCTTGTGGCGGTCGCCTTGTGGCGGTCGCCTTGTGGCGGTCGGGGGGTGGCGGTCGGGGCTGGCGCTTGGGGCTGGCGTCCGCCAATAGTGGTTTAATTTCGGGAGGAAGATTGATTTTCGTCCCAAGCCCGCCGCTGGAGAAAATTTTAGGTACCAGGAGTGGATTTTTTTTGTCCACTCAGGAGGGGGACGTTGGCTGGTTTGGTGTCCGGGGGAAAGTGCTCTTTTCTCGGCCAGGAGAAAGATTAGACTCCCAGCCCGCCGCTGGAGAAAATTCTAGGTACCAGGAGTGGATTTTTTTTGTCCACTCAGGAGGGGGACGTGCTTTGTTGTCCGGGGGAAAGTGCTCTTTTCTCTGCCAGGAGAAAGATTAGACTCCCAGCCCGCCGCTGGAGAAAATCTTAGGTACCAGGAGTGGATTTTTTTTGTCCACTCAGGAGGGGGACGTGCTTTGTTGTCCGGGGAGAGTGCTCTTTTCTCGGCCAGGAGAAAGATTAGACTCCCAGCCCGCCGCTGGAGAAAATTCTAGGTACCAGGAGTGGATTTTTTTTGTCCACTCAGGAGGGGGACGTGCTTTGTTGTCCGGGGAGAGTGCTCTTTTCTCGGCCAGGAGAAAGATTAGACTCCCAGCCCGCCGCTGGAGAAAATTCTAGGTACCAGGAGTGGATTTTTTTTGTCCACTCAGGAGGGGGACGTGCTTTGTTGTCCGGGGAGAGTGCCTGGTCCCCGGACCAGCCTCTTAGGCGCGCCCGCTGTCATTCTCCGGAGATTAAGTTATACTAAGGGGAGGCTGCCTCCTCCCGCCTGCTGCCCGAGGATGCTGCCTCATCCCCGGACTGGCCTCTTGCGCGCGCCCGCTGTCATTCTCCGGAGACTAAGTTATACTAAGGGGAGGCTGCCTCCTCCCGCCTGCTGCCCGAGGATGCTGCCTCATCCCCGGACTGGCCTCTTGCGCGCGCCCGCTGTCATTCTCCGGAGACTAAGTTATACTAAGGGGAGGCTGCCTCCTCCCGCCTGCTGCCCGAGGATGCTGCCTCATCCCCGGACTGGCCTCTTGCGCGCGCCCGCTGTCATTCTCCGGAGACTAAGTTATACTAAGGGGAGGCTGCCTCCTCCCGCCTGCTGCCCGAGGATGCTGCCTCATCCCCGGACTGGCCTCTTGCGCGCGCCCGCTGTCATTCTCCGGAGACTAAGTTATACTAAGGGGAGGCTGCCTCCTCCCGCCTGCTGCCCGAG
>NW_026871984.1:72500-92500 GCF_033458585.1 Syngnathus typhle
ACCCAGACGGGAAGCTGCGCCCCGTCCGAGTCAGACTCGGTCGGTGCGGCCCGCTGTGGCCAGCTGGCAACTAGCTACGGAAGGGTACCGGCGCTCCCGACGAACCCGCCGGGGTGGCTGGTGACCAACGCTGCGTTCGGCGCTTATTGCTGCGACCGGGAGGGAAGCTGCGCCCCGTCCGAGTCAGACTCGGTCGTTGCGGCCCCCCCGAGCCCGCACGCCTCTCGCGGAAGGTCATACGCCACCGGCGGCACGAAAGACGCCTCCCGCAACGCGGTAGTCGGGAAAGGCTATTCGGATAGTCGAGCAGAGTTGCGACAACACATCCCGCGGTGCCGTCTGGTTAGGCAAGGGTTTGAGAAACAGCATTCGCGGTAGACCGGCGCGGCCGGCGGACACCCACGCGGCGTGCCGCAATCGGATCGCGCGCTCGGCCTCCGTTGATTTCCTCTAGGTGGGGGATTCGGGGCGTCTCGGTCTCGCTGCCGTTCGGTCGCGCCAAGGCCTGCGGGGGCGGCGCGTAGCGCACGCTCTCGCGGCGGCCGAGGCGCTAGAGTGCGACCCGCAAGTGGGGAGGAACCGTCCACCCAACGCCGGCGCGAGCCGGGGCCGGTGGGGGCCCTACCAAGGCGGGTCATGAGTGCCAGTCGGTCAGTTCGGGAGAAGGGGAGGGTACTCGGAGGCCCGCCGGGAGCAGACGGGGGTCCGGAAGCTGAGGGGGGTGAAGGACGGCGGCCGGGAGCAGACGGCCGTCCCCGGGAGGGGGTGTTCGTTCACGTGCGGACGCCGGGAGCAGGCGGCCGTCACGCGATTCTGCCAACCGTTCCTACCGGCCTGTGTTTAAGGAGGCGGCCGGTCCTCCGTCCTTGGATGGATAAGATTCGCAGATTTTCGCCCGGCCTGTGTTTAAGGAGGCGGCCGGTTCCCTCCTTCCTTCCTTTCTTGGATGTATAACATTCGCAGATTTTCGCCCGGCCGGTGGTTTAAGGAGGCGGCCGGTCCTCCCTCCTTGGATGTATAACATTCGCAGATTTTCGCCCGGCCTATGTTTAGTGAGGCGACCGGTCCTCCCTCCTTGGATGTATAACATTCGCATATTTTCGCCCGGCCGGTGGTTTAAGGAGGCGGCCGGTCCTCCCTCCTTGGATGTATAACATTCGCAGATTTTCGCCCGGCCTATGTTTAGTGAGGCGACCGGTCCTCCGTGGAGAGCGACCCGCAAGTGGGGAGGAACCGTCCACCCAACGCCGGCGCGAGCCGGGGCCGGTGGGGGCCCTACCAAGGCGGGTCTCATTGCCTGTCGGTCAGTTCGGGAGAAGGTGGGGGTACTCGGAGGCCCGCCGGGAGCAGACGGGGGTCCGGAAGGTGAGGGGGTGAAGGACGGCGGTCGGGAGCAGACGGCCGTCCCCGGGAGGGGGTGTTCGTTCACGTGCGGACGCCGGGAGCAGGCGGCCGTCACGCAATTCTGCCAACCGTTCCCACCGGCCTGTGTTTAAGGAGGCGGCCGGTCCTCCACGAGAAGAATTCTGCCAAACGTTCCACCGGCCTGTGTTTAAGGAGGCGGCCGGTCCTCCCCGTCGTTCCGCCGGCTTGTGTTTAAGGAGGCGGCCGGTCCTCCACGAGAAGAATTCTGCCAAACGTTCCACCGGCCTGTGTTTAAGGAGGCGGCCGGTCCTCCCCGTCGTTCCGCCGGCTTGTGTTTAAGGAGGCGGCCGGTCCTCCACTATTCCTTCCTTGGATGGAAAGCATGTAGCACTTTGAAAATTTTCGAGCACTGTGACACTTTGAAAATTTTCGAGAGTTTTTGTACTTAGAAAATTTTTTGCTCTTGCACTTCCAGAGTGCTTTGCGGTAGCTCCTAGGTTCGCTGTCCGAGCATGTGAACACTTTTTGGGGGGGAACACATCGCTAGAGACACCAGCCGCCTGGTTCTCGGGGCCAAAACTTGTGTTCCCCACACTCGTTCTGACTATATTTTGCGATTTGGGGGTAAAGGTAATGAGTACAGTGACTAGGGGGACCAACTCATCGTACTCTGGCGCACCAACAGACCAAAGCTGGTACTGCACTTACCCCTGGTACCCCAACGCCTGGTACCTGACGGGCGAGAGGCTGATTTTTCGCTATTTGCGGCCGACCGAGGGAACCAGACAAAGCGGACACTTTACGGCGCAAGAGCCGTTGGCACTTAGAAATTTTTCGACAAAGTTGGCGCGAGCTCCAGAAGGAGAGGCTGATTTTTCGCTATTTGTGGCCGACCGAGGGAACCAGGCAAAGCGGACACTTTACGGCGCAAGAGCCGTTGGCACTTAGAAATTTTTTGACAAAGTTGGCGCGAGCTCCAGAAGGAGAGGCTGATTTTTCGCTATTTGTGGCCGACCGAGGGAACCAGGCAAAGCGGACACTTTACGGCGCAAGAGCCGTTGGCACTTAGAAAATATTCGCCAAAGTTGGCACGAGCTCCAGAAGGAGAGGCTGATTTTTCGCTATTTGTGGCCGACCGAGGGAACCAGACAAAGCGGACACATTACGGCGCAAGAGCCGTTGGCACTTAGAAAATATTCGCCAAAGTTGGCACGAGCTCCAGAAGGAGAGGCTGATTTTTCGCTATTTGTGGCCGACCGAGGGAACCAGACAAAGCGGACACTTTACGGCGCAAGAGCCGTTGGCACTTGCGCGAGCTCCAGAAGGAGAGGCTGATTTTTCGCTATTTGTGGCCGACCGAGGGAACCAGACAAAGCGGACACTTTACGGCGCAAGAGCCGTTGGCACTTAGAAAATATTCGCCAAAGTTGGCGCGAGCTCCAGAAGGAGAGGCTGATTTTTCGCCGTTTGTGGCCGACCGAGGGAACCAGGCAAAGCGGACACATTACGGCGCAAGAGCCGTTGGCACTTAGGCGAGCTCCAGAAGGAGAGGCTGATTTTTCGCTATTTGTGGCCGACCGAGGGAACCAGGCAAAGCGGACACATTACGGCGCAAGAGCCGTTGGCACTTAGGCGAGCTCCAGAAGGAGAGGCTGATTTTTCGCCGTTTGTGGCCGACCGAGGGAACCAGGCAAAGCGGACACATTACGGCGCAAGAGCCGTTGGCACTTAGGCGAGCTCCAGAAGGAGAGGCTGATTTTTCGCTATTTGTGGCCGACCGAGGGAACCAGGCAAAGCGGACACATTACGGCGCAAGAGCCGTTGGCACTTAGGCGAGCTCCAGAAGGAGAGGCTGATTTTTCGCTATTTGTGGCCGACCGAGGGAACCAGGCAAAGCGGACACATTACGGCGCAAGAGCCGTTGGCACTTAGGCGAGCTCCAGAAGGAGAGGCTGATTTTTCGCTATTTGTGGCCGACCGAGGGAACCAGGCAAAGCGGACACATTACGGCGCAAGAGCCGTTGGCACTTAGGCGAGCTCCAGAAGGAGAGGCTGATTTTTCGCCGTTTGTGGCCGACCGAGGGAACCAGGCAAAGCGGACACATTACGGCGCAAGAGCCGTTGGCACTTAGGCGAGCTCCAGAAGGAGAGGCTGATTTTTCGCTATTTGTGGCCGACCGAGGGAACCAGGCAAAGCGGACACATTACGGCGCAAGAGCCGTTGGCACTTAGGCGAGCTCCAGAAGGAGAGGCTGATTTTTCGCCGTTTGTGGCCGACCGAGGGAACCAGGCAAAGCGGACACATTACGGCGCAAGAGCCGTTGGCACTTAGGCGAGCTCCAGAAGGAGAGGCTGATTTTTCGCTATTTGTGGCCGACCGAGGGAACCAGGCAAAGCGGACACATTACGGCGCAAGAGCCGTTGGCACTTAGGCGAGCTCCAGAAGGAGAGGCTGATTTTTCGCTATTTGTGGCCGACCGAGGGAACCAGGCAAAGCGGACACATTACGGCGCAAGAGCCGTTGGCACTTAGGCGAGCTCCAGAAGGAGAGGCTGATTTTTCGCCGTTTGTAGACCGACCGAGGGAACCAGGCAAAGCGGACACATTACGGCGCAAGAGCCGTTGGCACTTAGGCGAGCTCCAGAAGGAGAGGCTGGTTTTTCGCTATTTGTGGCCGACCGAGGGAACCAGGCAAAGCGGACACATTACGGCGCAAGAGCCGTTGGCACTTAGGCGAGCTCCAGAAGGAGAGGCTGATTTTTCGCCGTTCGTGGCCGACCGAGGGAACCAGGCAAAGCGGACACATTACGGCGCAAGAGCCGTTGGCACTTAGAAAATATTCGCCAAAGTTGGCACGAGCTCCAGAATGAGAGGCTGATTTTTCGCCGTTTGTGGCCGACCGAGGGAACCAGGCAAAGCGGACACATTACGGCGCAAGAGCCGTTGGCACTTAGGCGAGCTCCAGAAGGAGAGGCTGATTTTTTCGCTATTTGTGGCCGACCGAGGGAACCAGGCAAAGCGGACACATTACGGCGCAAGAGCCGTTGGCACTTAGAAAATATTCGCCAAAGTTGGCACGAGCTCCAGAATGAGAGGCTGATTTTTCGCCGTTTGTGGCCGACCGAGGGAACCAGACAAAGCGGACACATTACGGCGCAAGAGCCGTTGGCACTTAGGCGAGCTCCAGAAGGAGAGGCTGATTTTTTCGCTATTTGTGGCCGACCGAGGGAACCAGGCAAAGCGGACACATTACGGCGCAAGAGCCGTTGGCACTTAGAAAATATTCGCCAAAGTTGGCACGAGCTCCAGAATGAGAGGCTGATTTTTCGCCGTTTGTGGCCGACCGAGGGAACCAGGCAAAGCGGACACATTACGGCGCAAGAGCCGTTGGCACTTAGGCGAGCTCCAGAAGGAGAGGCTGATTTTTTCGCTATTTGTGGCCGACCGAGGGAACCAGGCAAAGCGGACACATTACGGCGCAAGAGCCGTTGGCACTTATAAAATATTCGCCAAAGTTGGCACGAGCTCCAGAATGAGAGGCTGATTTTTCGCCGTTTGTGGCCGACCGAGGGAACCAGACAAAGCGGACACATTACGGCGCAAGAGCCGTTGGCACTTAGGCGAGCTCCAGAAGGAGAGGCTGATTTTTCGCTATTTGTGGCCGACCGAGGGAACCAGGCAAAGCGGACACTTTACGGCGCAAGAGCCGTTGGCACTTAGAAAATATTCGCCAAAGTTGGCACGAGCTCCAGAAGGAGAGGCTGATTTTTCGCCGTTTGTGGCCGACCGAGGGAACCAGACAAAGCGGACACATTACGGCGCAAGAGCCGTTGGCACTTAGGCGAGCTCCAGAAGGAGAGGCTGATTTTTCGCTATTTGTGGCCGACCGAGGGAACCAGGCAAAGCGGACACTTTACGGCGCAAGAGCCGTTGGCACTTAGAAAATATTCGCCAAAGTTGGCGCGAGCTCCAGAAGGAGAGGCTGATTTTTCGCCGTTTGTGGCCGACCGAGGGAACCAGACAAAGCGGACACATTACGGCGCAAGAGCCGTTGGCACTTAGGCGAGCTCCAGAAGGAGAGGCTGATTTTTCGCTATTTGTGGCCGACCGAGGGAACCAGGCAAAGCGGACACTTTACGGCGCAAGAGCCGTTGGCACTTAGAAAATATTCGCCAAAGTTGGCGCGAGCTCCAGAAGGAGAGGCTGATTTTTCGCCGTTTGTGGCCGACCGAGGGAACCAGACAAAGCGGACACATTACGGCGCAAGAGCCGTTGGCACTTAGGCGAGCTCCAGAAGGAGAGGCTGATTTTTCGCTATTTGTGGCCGACCGAGGGAACCAGGCAAAGCGGACACTTTACGGCGCAAGAGCCGTTGGCACTTAGAAAATATTCGCCAAAGTTGGCGCGAGCTCCAGAAGGAGAGGCTGATTTTTCGCCGTTTGTGGCCGACCGAGGGAACCAGACAAAGCGGACACATTACGGCGCAAGAGCCGTTGGCACTTAGGCGAGCTCCAGAAGGAGAGGCTGATTTTTCGCTATTTGTGGCCGACCGAGGGAACCAGGCAAAGCGGACACTTTACGGCGCAAGAGCCGTTGGCACTTAGAAAATATTCGCCAAAGTTGGCGCGAGCTCCAGAAGGAGAGGCTGATTTTTCGCCGTTTGTGGCCGACCGAGGGAACCAGACAAAGCGGACACATTACGGCGCAAGAGCCGTTGGCACTTAGAATATTTTTGCCAAAGTTGGCGCGAGCTCCAGAAGGAGAGGCTGATTTTTCGCCGTTCGTGGCCGACCGAGGGAACCAGGCAAAGCGGACACATTACGGCGCAAGAGCCGTTGGCACTTAGAAAATATTCGCCAAAGTTGGCGCGAGCTCCAGAAGGAGAGGCTGATTTTTCGCCGTTCGTGGCCGACCGAGGGAACCAGGCAAAGCGGACACATTACGGCGCAAGAGCCGTTGGCACTTAGAAAATATTCGCCAAAGTTGGCGCGAGCTCCAGAAGGAGAGGCTGATTTTTCGCCGTTCGTGGCCGACCGAGGGAACCAGGCAAAGCGGACACATTACGGCGCAAGAGCCGTTGGCACTTAGAAAATATTCGCCAAAGTTGGCGCGAGCTCCAGAAGGAGAGGCTGATTTTTCGCCGTTTGTGGCCGACCGAGGGAACCAGGCAAAGCGGACACATTACGGCGCAAGAGCCGTTGGCACTTAGGCGAGCTCCAGAAGGAGAGGCTGATTTTTCGCTATTTGTGGCCGACCGAGGGAACCAGGCAAAGCGGACACTTTACGGCGCAAGAGCCGTTGGCACTTAGAAAATATTCGCCAAAGTTGGCGCGAGCTCCAGAAGGAGAGGCTGATTTTTCGCCGTTTGTGGCCGACCGAGGGAACCAGACAAAGCGGACACATTACGGCGCAAGAGCCGTTGGCACTTAGAATATTTTTGCCAAAGTTGGCGCGAGCTCCAGAAGGAGAGGCTGATTTTTCGCCGTTCGTGGCCGACCGAGGGAACCAGGCAAAGCGGACACATTACGGCGCAAGAGCCGTTGGCACTTAGAAAATATTCGCCAAAGTTGGCGCGAGCTCCAGAAGGAGAGGCTGATTTTTCGCCGTTCGTGGCCGACCGAGGGAACCAGGCAAAGCGGACACATTACGGCGCAAGAGCCGTTGGCACTTAGAAAATATTCGCCAAAGTTGGCGCGAGCTCCAGAAGGAGAGGCTGATTTTTCGCCGTTCGTGGCCGACCGAGGGAACCAGGCAAAGCGGACACATTACGGCGCAAGAGCCGTTGGCACTTAGAAAATATTCGCCAAAGTTGGCGCGAGCTCCAGAAGGAGAGGCTGATTTTTCGCCGTTTGTGGCCGACCGAGGGAACCAGGCAAAGCGGACACATTACGGCGCAAGAGCCGTTGGCACTTAGAAAATATTCGCCAAAGTTGGCACGAGCTCCAGAATGAGAGGCTGATTTTTCGCCGTTTGTGGCCGACCGAGGGAACCAGGCAAAGCGGACACTTTACGGCGCAAGAGCCGTTGGCACTTAGAAAATATTCGCCAAAGTTGGCGCGAGCTCCAGAAGGAGAGGCTGATTTTTCGCCGTTTGTGGCCGACCGAGGGAACCAGACAAAGCGGACACATTACGGCGCAAGAGCCGTTGGCACTTAGAATATTTTTGCCAAAGTTGGCGCGAGCTCCAGAAGGAGAGGCTGATTTTTCGCCGTTCGTGGCCGACCGAGGGAACCAGGCAAAGCGGACACATTACGGCGCAAGAGCCGTTGGCACTTAGAAAATATTCGCCAAAGTTGGCGCGAGCTCCAGAAGGAGAGGCTGATTTTTCGCCGTTCGTGGCCGACCGAGGGAACCAGGCAAAGCGGACACATTACGGCGCAAGAGCCGTTGGCACTTAGAAAATATTCGCCAAAGTTGGCGCGAGCTCCAGAAGGAGAGGCTGATTTTTCGCCGTTCGTGGCCGACCGAGGGAACCAGGCAAAGCGGACACATTACGGCGCAAGAGCCGTTGGCACTTAGAAAATATTCGCCAAAGTTGGCGCGAGCTCCAGAAGGAGAGGCTGATTTTTCGCCGTTTGTGGCCGACCGAGGGAACCAGGCAAAGCGGACACATTACGGCGCAAGAGCCGTTGGCACTTAGAAAATATTCGCCAAAGTTGGCGCGAGCTCCAGAAGGAGAGGCTGATTTTTCGCCGTTTGTGGCCGACCGAGGGAACCAGGCAAAGCGGACACTTTACGGCGCAAGAGCCGTTGGCACTTAGAAAATATTCGCCAAAGTTGGCGCGAGCTCCAGAAGGAGAGGCTGATTTTTCGCCGTTTGTGGCCGACCGAGGGAACCAGACAAAGCGGACACATTACGGCGCAAGAGCCGTTGGCACTTAGAATATTTTTGCCAAAGTTGGCGCGAGCTCCAGAAGGAGAGGCTGATTTTTCGCCGTTCGTGGCCGACCGAGGGAACCAGGCAAAGCGGACACATTACGGCGCAAGAGCCGTTGGCACTTAGAAAATATTCGCCAAAGTTGGCGCGAGCTCCAGAAGGAGAGGCTGATTTTTCGCCGTTCGTGGCCGACCGAGGGAACCAGGCAAAGCGGACACATTACGGCGCAAGAGCCGTTGGCACTTAGAAAATATTCGCCAAAGTTGGCGCGAGCTCCAGAAGGAGAGGCTGATTTTTCGCCGTTCGTGGCCGACCGAGGGAACCAGGCAAAGCGGACACATTACGGCGCAAGAGCCGTTGGCACTTAGAAAATATTCGCCAAAGTTGGCGCGAGCTCCAGAAGGAGAGGCTGATTTTTCGCCGTTTGTGGCCGACCGAGGGAACCAGACAAAGCGGACACATTACGGCGCAAGAGCCGTTGGCACTTAGAATATTTTTGCCAAAGTTGGCGCGAGCTCCAGAAGGAGATGCGGGTTTTTCGCCGTTCGTGGCCGACCGAGGGAACCAGGCAAAGCGGACACATTACGGCGCAAGAGCCGTTGGCACTTAGAAAATATTCGCCAAAGTTGGCGCGAGCTCCAGAAGGAGAGGCTGATTTTCCGCCGTTCGTGGCCGACCGAGGGAACCAGGCAAAGCGGACACATTACGGCGCAAGAGCCGTTGGCACTTAGAAAATATTCGCCAAAGTTGGCGCGAGCTCCAGAAGGAGAGGCTGATTTTTCGCCGTTCGTGGCCGACCGAGGGAACCAGGCAAAGCGGACACATTACGGCGCAAGAGCCGTTGGCACTTAGAAAATATTCGCCAAAGTTGGCGCGAGCTCCAGAAGGAGAGGCTGATTTTTCGCCGTTCGTGGCCGACCGAGGGAACCAGACAAAGCGGACACATTACGGCGCAAGAGCCGTTGGCACTTAGAAAATATTCGCCAAAGTTGGCGCGAGCTCCAGAAGGAGAGGCTGATTTTTCGCCGTTCGTGGCCGACCGAGGGAACCAGACAAAGCGGACACATTACGGCGCAAGAGCCGTTGGCACTTAGAAAATATTCGCCAAAGTTGGCGCGAGCTCCAGAAGGAGAGGCTGATTTTTCGCTGTTTGTGGCCGACCGAGGGAACCAGACAAAGCGGACACATTACGGCGCAAGAGCCGTTGGCACTTAGAAAATATTTGCCAAAGTTGGCGCGAGCTCCAGAAGGAGAGGCTGATTTTTCGCCATTCGTGGCCGACCGAGGGAACCAGACAAAGCGGACACATTACGGCGCAAGAGCCGTTGGCACTTAGAAAATATTCGCCAAAGTTGGCGCGAGCTCCAGAAGGAGAGGCTGATTTTTCGCTGTTTGTGGCCGACCGAGGGAACCAGACAAAGCGGACACATTACGGCGCAAGAGCCGTTGGCACTTAGAAAATATTTGCCAAAGTTGGCGCGAGCTCCAGAAGGAGAGGCTGATTTTTCGCCATTCGTGGCCGACCGAGGGAACCAGACAAAGCGGACAGCTTGTGCGGCAGCCCACGCTGGCACTTAGAAAATATTCTGAAATTCTCACCGACTTCCGTGGTGGAGAGGCCGAATTTTTGCGATTCGGGTCCGAAAGGAGAACCGTCGCAATTCGGACAGCTTGTGCGGCAGCCCACGCTGGCACTTAGAAAATATTCTGAAATTCTCACCGACCTCCGTGGTGGAGAGGCCGGATTTTCGACATTCGGATCCGACCGGGGAACCGTCGCCACTCGGACAAGTTGTGCGGCAGCCCACGCTCGCACTTAGAAAATATTCTGAAATTCTCACCGACCTCCGTGGTGGAGAGGCCGAATTTTCGACATTCGTGGCCGACCGGGGAACCGTCGCCACTCGGACAACTTGTGCGGCAGCCCTCGGTGATTTTAGGACCGCTTTTTCACCCTCGCTGTCCGACCGGAGAACCGTCGTAGCTCGGACAGTTCGTGTGCCAGCATCCGCTGGCACTTAGAAAATTTTAAAAAAGAAAAAAATAGTCTTCTGCATATACGTTCTGACTATATTTTGCGATTAGGGGGTAAAGGTAATGAGTACAGTGACTAGGGGGACCAACTCATCGTACTCTGGCGCACCAACACGCCAAGGTTGGTACTGCACTTAGGCTGATTTTTGCGCTATTCGCGGCCGACCGGGGAACCAGCGCGGAGCGGACACATTACGGCGAATGAGCCGTTGGCACTTAGAAAATTTTTGAGCTTTTTTCGAACTTCCGTGAGGCTGATTTTGCGCTATTCGCGGCCGACCGGGGAACCAGCGCGGAGCGGACACATTACGGCGAATGAGCCGTTGGCACTTAGAAAATTTTTGAGCTTTTTTCGGACTTCCGTGTGGAGCTTTGGGGCCGTTCCGCCTAACTTTTTATGCCCGATTAGGCTTCCAGGGAGGCGGCTAAGCATTATTGACCAATCATGGAGCTTTTTTGGGACTTCCGTGTGGAGCTTTGGGGCCGTTCCGCCTAACTTTTTATGCCCGATTAGGCTTCCAGGGAGGCGGCTAAGCATTATTGACCAATCATGGAGCTTTTTTGGGACTTCCGTGTGGAGCTTTGGGGCCGTTCCGCCTAACTTTTTATGCCCGATTAGGCTTCCAGGGAGGCGGCTAAGCATTATTGACCAATCATGGAGCTTTTTTGGGACTTCCGTGTGGAGCTTTGGAGCCGTTCCGCCTAACTTTTTATGCCCGATTAGGCTTCCAGGGAGGCGGCTAAGCATTATTGACCAATCATGGAGCTTTTTTGGGACTTCCGTGTGGAGCTTTGGGGCCGTTCCGCCTAGCTTTTTATGCCCGATTAGGCTTCCAGGGAGGCGGCTAAGCATTATTGACCAATCATGGAGCTTTTTTGGGACTTCCGTGTGGAGCTTTGGGGCCGTTCCGCCTAACTTTTTATGCCCGATTAGGCTTCCAGGGAGGCGGCTAAGCATTATTGACCAATCATGGAGCTTTTTTGGGACTTCCGTGTGGAGCTTTGGGGCCGTTCCGCCTAACTTTTTATGCCCGATTAGGCTTCCAGGGAGGCGGCTAAGCATTATTGACCAATCATGGAGCTTTTTTGGGACTTCCGTGTGGAGCTTTGGGGCCGTTCCGCCTAACTTTTTATGCCCGATTAGGCTTCCAGGGAGGCGGCTAAGCATTATTGACCAATCATGGAGCTTTTTTGGGACTTCCGTGTGGAGCTTTGGGGCCGTTCCGCCTAGCTTTTTATGCCCGATTAGGCTTCCAGGGAGGCGGCTAAGCATTATTGACCAATCATGGAGCTTTTTTGGGACTTCCAGCCGGTGCTTTGGGGGCCTTCCCCCTCACTTTCTACGCCCGATTGGGCTTCCAGGGACGCGGCTAAGCATTTTTAACAGAAATGGAGCTTTTTGAGGACCTCCACACGGAGCTCCAGGGCCGGTCCGCCTCACTTTTTACGCCCGATTACGCTTCCAGGGACGCGGCTAAGCATTTTTAACACGTTATGGAGCTTTTTGAGGACCTCCACACGGAGCTCCAGGGCCGGTCCGCCTCACTTTTTACGCCCGATTAGATTTGCATAATAATTTGGAACACGGTGCCGTGTTCCAAATTATTATGCGGGCTGGTGCTTGGGGCTGGCGTCCGCCTATAGTGGTTTAATTTCGGGAGGAAGATTCATTTTCGTCCCAAGCCCGCCGCTGGAGAAAATCTTAGGTACCAGGAGTGGATTTTTTTTGTCCACTCAGGAGGGGGACGTTGACTGGTTCGGTGTCCGGGGGAAAGTGCTCTTTTCTCGGCCAGGAGAAAGATGAGACTCCGAGCCCGCCGCTGGAGAAAATTTTAGGTACCAGGAGCGGATTTTTTTTTCTCCAGGGGCGTTCCGCCTAACATTTTACGCCCGATTACGCTTCCAGGGACACGGCTAAGCATTTTTAACACGTTATGGAGCTTTTTGAGGACCTCCACACGGAGCTCCAGGGCCGGTCCGCCTCACTTTTTACGCCCGATTACGCTTCCAGGGACGCGGCTAAGCATTTTTGACCAATCATGGAGCTTTTTTGGGACTTCCAGCCGGTGCTTTGGGGGCCTTCCCCCTCACTTTCTACGCCCGATTGGGCTTCCAGGGACGCGGCTAAGCATTTTTAACAGAAATGGAGCTTTTTGCGGAGCTCCAGCCGGTGCCACCGGCAGGCCGTGCACGCGGACGAGATGACCGAAAGAAGCTCCAGGAGAGCGGATGGACGCTTTTTAAGCACCGAGGCGGAGATCGCGGAGCTTTAATAGACTTCCAGCGGGCCCAAAGCGGCCAGGCAGACGGCGCAGCGCGACCTGGTACCTCGCACGGGACGCATCGCCCCCCCCGCGCACAGTTCCAGGGGGCCGGGATGACGTTTCAAAGCTGCCGCTGCAGCTGCGGCGGGGAGTGGCCTCCCTCCGGTGGACACGACGAGTAAATGACACCGGCCGCTGACGCAAACCCACGCCCGGCAGGAGAGCTCGGAAGGCGGCTAAGATTTCAAGGAAGACCCCTCCTGCGCAGACCTCCACTAGGCCAGGATGACTTTTCAAAGCTGCCTCTGCAGCTGCGGCGGGGAGTTGCCTCCCTCCGGTGGACACGACGAGTAAATACACCAGCACTTGCTCTTAGATTTGTTTCTTTTTTCTTTCTTTTAGCTTCCATAATGTTACCGGGCGCTGACGCAAACCCACGCCGGGCAGGAGAGCTCGGAAGGCGGCTAAGATTTCAAGGAAGACCCCCCCTGCGCAGACCTCCACTAGGCCGGGATGACTGTTCAGCTGCGGCGGGGAGTGGCCTCCCTCCGGTCGGCACGACGAGTAAATGACACCGGCCGCTGACGCAAACCCACGCCCGGCAGGAGAGCTCGGAAGGCGGCTAAGATTTCAAGGAAGACCCCCCCTGCGCAGACCTCCACTAGGCCGGGATGACTGTTCAGCTGCGGCGGGGAGTGGCCTCCCTCCGGTCGGCACGACGAGTAAATGACACCGGCCGCTGACGCAAACCCACGCCCGGCAGGAGAGCTCGGAAGGCGGCTAAGATTTCAAGGAAGACCCCCCCTGCGCAGACCTCCACTAGGCCGGGATGACTGTTCAGCTGCGGCGGGGAGTGGCCTCCCTCCGGTCGGCACGACGAGTAAATGACACCGGCCGCTGACGCAAACCCACGCCCGGCAGGAGAGCTCGGAAGGCGGCTAAGATTTCAAGGAAGACCCCCCCTGCGCAGACCTCCACTAGGCCGGGATGACTGTTCAGCTGCGGCGGGGAGTGGCCTCCCTCCGGTCGGCACGACGAGTAAATGACACCGGCCGCTGACGCAAACCCACGCCCGGCAGGAGAGCTCGGAAGGCGGCTAAGATTTCAAGGAAGACCCCCCCTGCGCAGACCTCCACTAGGCCGGGATGACTGTTCAGCTGTGGCGGGGAGTGGCCTCCCTCCGGTCGGCACGACGAGTAAATGACACCGGCCGCTGACGCAAACCCACGCCCGGCAGGAGAGCTCGGAAGGCGGCTAAGATTTCAAGGAAGACCCCCCCTGCGCAGACCTCCACTAGGCCGGGATGACTGTTCAGCTGTAGCGGGGAGTGGCCTCCCTCCGGTCGGCACGACGAGTAAATGACACCGGCCGCTGACGCAAACCCACGCCCGGCAGGAGAGCTCGGAAGGCGGCTAAGATTTCAAGGAAGACCCCCCCTGCGCAGACCTCCACTAGGCCGGGATGACTGTTCAGCTGCGGCGGGGAGTGGCCTCCCTCCGGTCGGCACGACGAGTAAATGACACCGGCCGCTGACGCAAACCCACGCCCGGCAGGAGAGCTCGGAAGGCGGCTAAGATTTCAAGGAAGACCCCCCCTGCGCAGACCTCCACTAGGCCGGGATGACTGTTCAGCTGCGGCGGGGAGTGGCCTCCCTCCGGTCGGCACGACGAGTAAAGCTATTTAGGAAAATCTGAGATAAATATCACTTGCATAATAATTTGGAACACGGTCCCGTGTTCCAAATTATTATGCAAAATGTATTTAGACACCAGCAATCGCACTTAGATTTGTTTCTTTTTTCTTTCTTTTAGCTTCCATAATGTTACCGGGCGCTGACGCAAACCCACGCCGGGCAGGAGAGCTCAAAAGCCGGGTAACATTTCAAGGAAGCTATTTAGGAAAATCTGAGATAAATATCCTTTGCATAATAATTTGGAACACGGTCCCGTGTTCCAAATTATTATGCAAAATGTATTTAAGTGTCATAAAGATTACATTTTTTGTTTTTCAAGTACTGAAATCACCCTCAGTCATGGTACAGTCCATGGTAGTCTGCCAGGTGAGCGCAATTGTAGTAATTAACAAGTCTATTTAAGTTCCGCGTTTTTAAGCGTTCGGCCATTTCGTTCAACCATGGGGAGGAAAAAGGATCTCTCTGCTGTCGAGAAGCGTGAAATCGTTCGATGCCTTGGACAAGGTATGCAGACATTCGATATTGCACGAAAGCTTAAGCGCGACCATCGAACTTTGAAGAAATTCGTCGCTGATTCGGAGCAAACGCGCGTTCGTGCAGACAAAGGCACGACAAGGAAGGTTTCTGCAAGACAAACAAATCGAATCAAGAGGGCGGCTGCAAGCATGCCACTAAAGACGAGCAAACAAATATTCGACGCTGCTGGTGCCAGTGAAGTCCCACGAACGACGAGGTGCAGGATCCTCCAGAGGCTTGCAGTTGTGCGGAAACCCTCCATTCGGCCACCCCTGAACAACGCGAACAAGCAGAAACGGCTGCAGTGGGCCCAGACTTACATGAAGACAAATTTTCAGACAGTCCTGTTCACCGACGAGTGCCGTGCAACCTTGGATGGGCCAGGTAGGGTTTTTTAAGTTTTTCCTTGCACTTTTGAGAGCTCAGGGGATGCTTTGAGAATAATTGTCAATTTCTGTCTATGTGAAGCCCTTTGAGACTGCTTGTGATTTAGGGCTATACAAATAAACTTGATTTGACTTGACTTTACAGATGGATGGAGTCGTGGATGGTTGGTGGACGGCCACGATAGCCCAACAAGGCTGCGGCGTCAGCAGGGAGGTGGCGGAGTGATGTTTTGGGCCGGAATCATGGGGAGAGAGCTGCTTGGCCCCTTTAGGGTCCCTGAAGGCGTCAAAATTACGTCTGTTAACTACGTGGAATTTCTGACTCAACACTTCTGTCCATGGTACAACAGGAAGAACCGTGCTTTCCGTCAAAAGATCATCTTCATGCATGACAATGCACCATCTCATGCTGCAAGAAATACGTCAACGTCTTTGGCATCTATGGGAATAAAGGGAGAGAAACTGATGGTGTGGCCCCCATGCTCCCCTGACCTCAATCCTATTGAAAACTTGTGGAGCATCGTCAAGCAGAAAATCTACGAAGGTGGGAGGCAGTTCAATTCCAAAGAGCAGCTCTGGCAGGCTATTCTTAGATCCTGCCAAGAAATTCAACCAGAAACTGTACAAAAACTCACAAGTTCAGTGGATGGAAGAATCGTGAAGCTGCTGTTGAACAAAGGGTCCTATGTTAAAATGTAACTTTGTTTTTTATTGAAATAAAGGGTCCTATGTTAAAATGTAACTTGTTTGTCTTTTCTTTGAAATAGCTTTTGATTTCAGTAAATATGACCTCCTAATGCTGTAAATTCTTAAGATGGGCATTTCAGTTCATAAAAACCTATAAAATGTTATAAAACTCTGTTGTGCGTAATAATGTGGAACAGTGCATTTTAAGTTTTTTATTTTTTAAAAATTCTGTGATCATTCGGAGGTTTGTTCAATAAAATTAGAATTCATCAAAATAATGGTTGATGACTTGAAAATTATGCTGACTCATTTTGCATCGACTATTTAGGAAAATCTGAGATAAATGTCACTTGCATAATAATTTGGAACACGGTGTAGTATAACTTAGTCTCCGGAGAATGACAGCGGGCGCGCGCAAGAGGCCAGTCCGGGGATGAGGCAGCATCCTCGGGCAGCAGGCGGGAGGAGGCAGCCTCCCCTTAGTATAACTTAGTCTCCGGAGAATGACAGCGGGCGCGCGCAAGAGGCCAGTCCGGGGATGAGGCAGCATCCTCGGGCAGCAGGCGGGAGGAGGCAGCCTCCCCTTAGTATAACTTAGTCTCCGGAGAATGACAGCGGGCGCGCGCAAGAGGCCAGTCCGGGGATGAGGCAGCATCCTCGGGCAGCAGGCGGGAGGAGGCAGCCTCCCCTTAGTATAACTTAGTCTCCGGAGAATGACAGCGGGCGCGCGCAAGAGGCCAGTCCGGGGATGAGGCAGCATCCTCGGGCAGCAGGCGGGAGGAGGCAGCCTCCCCTTAGTATAACTTAGTCTCCGGAGAATGACAGCGGGCGCGCGCAAGAGGCCAGTCCGGGGATGAGGCAGCATCCTCGGGCAGCAGGCGGGAGGAGGCAGCCTCCCCTTAGTATAACTTAGTCTCCGGAGAATGACAGCGGGCGCGCGCAAGAGGCCAGTCCGGGGATGAGGCAGCATCCTCGGGCAGCAGGCGGGAGGAGGCAGCCTCCCCTTAGTATAACTTAGTCTCCGGAGAATGACAGCGGGCGCGCGCAAGAGGCCAGTCCGGGGATGAGGCAGCATCCTCGGGCAGCAGGCGGGAGGAGGCAGCCTCCCCTTAGTATAACTTAGTCTCCGGAGAATGACAGCGGGCGCGCGCAAGAGGCCAGTCCGGGGATGAGGCAGCATCCTCGGGCAGCAGGCGGGAGGAGGCAGCCTCCCCTTAGTATAACTTAGTCTCCGGAGAATGACAGCGGGCGCGCGCAAGAGGCCAGTCCGGGGATGAGGCAGCATCCTCGGGCAGCAGGCGGGAGGAGGCAGCCTCCCCTTAGTATAACTTAGTCTCCGGAGAATGACAGCGGGCGCGCGCAAGAGGCCAGTCCGGGGATGAGGCAGCATCCTCGGGCAGCAGGCGGGAGGAGGCAGCCTCCCCTTAGTATAACTTAGTCTCCGGAGAATGACAGCGGGCGCGCGCAAGAGGCCAGTCCGGGGATGAGGCAGCATCCTCGGGCAGCAGGCGGGAGGAGGCAGCCTCCCCTTAGTATAACTTAGTCTCCGGAGAATGACAGCGGGCGCGCGCAAGAGGCCAGTCCGGGGATGAGGCAGCATCCTCGGGCAGCAGGCGGGAGGAGGCAGCCTCCCCTTAGTATAACTTAGTCTCCGGAGAATGACAGCGGGCGCGCGCAAGAGGCCAGTCCGGGGATGAGGCAGCATCCTCGGGCAGCAGGCGGGAGGAGGCAGCCTCCCCTTAGTATAACTTAGTCTCCGGAGAATGACAGCGGGCGCGCGCAAGAGGCCAGTCCGGGGATGAGGCAGCATCCTCGGGCAGCAGGCGGGAGGAGGCAGCCTCCCCTTAGTATAACTTAATCTCCGGAGAATGACAGCGGGCGCGCCTAAGAGGCTGGTCCGGGGACCAGGCACTCTCCCCGGACAACAAAGCACGTCCCCCTCCTGAGTGGACAAAAAAAATCCACTCCTGGTACCTAGAATTTTCTCCAGCGGCGGGCTGGGAGTCTAATCTTTCTCCTGGCCGAGAAAAGAGCACTCTCCCCGGACAACAAAGCACGTCCCCCTCCTGAGTGGACAAAAAAAATCCACTCCTGGTACCTAGAATTTTCTCCAGCGGCGGGCTGGGAGTCTAATCTTTCTCCTGGCCGAGAAAAGAGCACTCTCCCCGGACAACAAAGCACGTCCCCCTCCTGAGTGGACAAAAAAAATCCACTCCTGGTACCTAAGATTTTCTCCAGCGGCGGGCTGGGAGTCTAATCTTTCTCCTGGCAGAGAAAAGAGCACTTTCCCCCGGACAACAAAGCACGTCCCCCTCCTGAGTGGACAAAAAAAATCCACTCCTGGTACCTAGAATTTTCTCCAGCGGCGGGCTGGGAGTCTAATCTTTCTCCTGGCCGAGAAAAGAGCACTTTCCCCCGGACACCAAACCAGCCAACGTCCCCCTCCTGAGTGGACAAAAAAAATCCACTCCTGGTACCTAAAATTTTCTCCAGCGGCGGGCTTGGGACGAAAATCAATCTTCCTCCCGAAATTAAACCACTATTGGCGGACGCCAGCCCCAAGCGCCAGCCCCGACCGCCACCCCCCGACCGCCACAAGGCGACCGCCACAAGGCGACCGCCACAAGGCGACCGCCACCGGCCCCAAGCGCCAGCCCCGACCGCCACCCCCCGACCGCCACAAGGCGACCGCCACAAGGCGACCGCCACAAGGCGACCGCCACCGGCCCCAAGCGCCAGCCCCGACCGCCACCCCCCGACCGCCACAAGGCGACCGCCACAAGGCGACCGCCACCGGCCCCAAGCGCCAGCCCCGACCGCCACCCCCCGACCGCCACAAGGCGACCGCCACAAGGCGACCGCCACAAGGCGACCGCCACAAGGCGACCGCCACAAGGCGACCGCCACAAGGCGACCGCCACAAGGCGACCGCCACAAGGCGACCGCCACTGGCCCCAAGCGCCAGCCCCGACCGCCACCCCCCGACCGCCACAAGGCGACCGCCACAAGGCGACCGCCACAAGGCGACCGCCACAAGGCGACCGCCACAAGGCGACCGCCACAAGGCGACCGCCACAAGGCGACCGCCACCGGCCCCAAGCGCCAGCCCCGACCGCCACAAGGCGACCGCCACAAGGCGACCGCCACAAGGCGACCGCCACAAGGCGACCGCCACAAGGCGACCGCCACAAGGCGACCGCCACAAGGCGACCGCCACTGGCCCCAAGCGCCAGCCCCGACCGCCACCCCCCGACCGCCACAAGGCGACCGCCACAAGGCGACCGCCACCGGCCCCAAGCGCCAGCCCCGACCGCCACCCCCCGACCGCCACAAGGCGACCGCCACAAGGCGTTAGTGGCCGCGCCCGGTACTTTACTGGACCCTATTTGGCCCGCGGACCGGCCGGCGTCGCTTCCTTGAATGCTTAGCCGCCTTTCGAGCTGCCATGCCGGGCTTGAGTTAGTGGTTTGCGCCCGGTACTTTACTGGACCCTATTTGGCCCGCGGACCGGCCGGCGTCGCTTCCTTGAATGCTTAGCCGCCTTTCGAGCTGCCATGCCGGGCTTGAGTTAGTGGTTTGCGCCCGGTACTCTACGTTAAAAGTCAGGCGGAACGGCTCTGAAGCTCCAGACGGTGCTTCCTTGAATGCTTAGCCGCCTTTCGAGCTGCCATGCCGGGCTTGAGTTAGTGGTTTGCGCCCGGTACTCTACGTTAAAAGTCAGGCGGAACGGCTCTGAAGCTCCAGACGGTGCTTCCTTGAATGCTTAGCCGCCTTTCGAGCTGCCATGCCGGGCTTGAGTTAGTGGTTTGCGCCCGGTACTCTACGTTAAAAGTCAGGCGGAACGGCTCTGAAGCTCCAGACGGTGCTTCCTTGAATGCTTAGCCGCCTTTCGAGCTGCCATGCCGGGCTTGAGTTAGTGGTTTGCGCCCGGTACTCTACGTTAAAAGTCAGGCGGAACGGCTCTGAAGCTCCAGACGGTGCTTCCTTGAATGCTTAGCCGCCTTTCGAGCTGCCATGCCGGGCTTGAGTTAGTGGTTTGCGCCCGGTACTCTACGTTAAAAGTCAGGCGGAACGGCTCTGAAGCTCCAGACGGTGCTTCCTTGAATGCTTAGCCGCCTTTCGAGCTGCCATGCCGGGCTTGAGTTAGTGGTTTGCGCCCGGTACTCTACGTTAAAAGT